>NC_134550.1:47671444-47981233 GCF_025594145.1 Primulina tabacum | reverse complement strand
GTTTGGATAAGGAATTTCGTCTAAGAGTTGGACGTCATTCCTAATGGAGTTGCTCCTCTCCCGGTGTTGTGTGACAACACGGGAGCTTTAGCTCAAGCAAAGGAGCCAAGGTCTCATCAGAAGTCCAAACATGTATTGAGAAAGTACCACATCCTCGGAGAGATTGTGGAAAGAGGAAGAAGTGTATTTTGACACAGTCGGCTCCGCAGATAATGTTGCTGATCCACTAGCTAAGCCTTTACCTGGACCATTATTCGAGATGCATCGCGAATCAATGGGTTTGAAGCATATGGGTAGTTGGCTCTAGTGCAAGTGGGAGATTGTTAGAGTAGGTGCCCGTCGAGCCAAATGTTGGTCGAGGGTTCATGTTTAAACTCTATGTATGAACAGTCTTTATTTTAATAATATTTGAATTTATTGTTTTGGCACTTCTTTATCTGTATACCCATGCTAGTTGCATAGATAAAGTCCTTGAATATCAAATAGTAGAAAGAATATGAGATGCTCATACGATGAGTATCATGAAACTCATATTTGGAATACTGTATATTCTAAACAGTTCCTAGTCGATTCAGCCGCCGCTAAGAAGGATATAGGCCGCTAGAGTTCGAGACTAGTATCTGCGATGTGAGTACCATGTTTCATTGGTAGGGGACATTGTGATGTCCGAGCATGCAGATAGGTGCTCCTGGTAGAGTGCACTGAACAACCCTCCATAAAGGACTTTCCAAGTGGTTCTCACTTATCGAGTGGAAAAGTCCTTGTTTATGGTTGTACACCATTAGTCCTTATGACCCGGGACAACATTGAGACTCTATGTGCTAGAATTTACACTTTGACTTGTTTACCGACTCTCATGGGGTCATCAGGTGGCAAGGTTGGGTGTTCTGTCGAAATATATAGGAGTCAATGCATTGTAGTCGGGGATTCACCGCTTACCTTCGGGTATGGATATCCTATGTGTTATCATGTGTATGTAGGTTGAAATCTCTGATCAGAGTATGGTGGTAATTATGAAAGGGGTTTCATAGATTACACCATCGATGCAACTACGACATGACACATAGTATCGATTCATTGACAACTCTCGATAAACCAATGGTTGTTGAATCGGTCGGGATATATGAGTTGAAGGGACCATACTGTACGCTAACCATAATTGAATGGTTCTTGCAGGCACTATCATTTGATAGCTAGGGAATCATGTAAGCGATGCTGCTAGGCGTTTAACATGGTTGGTTGGGTACTATCAGACTTGAGTTCTGACATTCTTGTTATCAAGGAGTTGATAAGTAAGAATGGAGCAATTAGGGTATCCTCATATAAGGACATGTTTAGTCCGAATCACATGGAGATGTGAACCCACGGCTAGTTGTATCAATGAACCATTGAGGGCCACACAAGTACTAGCTTTCTAGATCCCGTTGAGAAGAGAAATAGTTCAATGTGTTGAACGGCTTATAAAGGAGTTTATAAGCGTAAGGAAAATTAGAAGTATGACTTCTATAAAGGAGAAATTAGTTCAATGTGTTGAACGGCTTATAAATGAGTTTATAAGCGTAAAGAAAAATAGAAGTATGACTACTATGAGAGAAATGTGACTTTTAATTTATGAATGTGTTACTAAATTAAAAGTCGGCCAAGTGAATAATGTATTTGAAAATTGTGATTTTCATAAACATTATTATGGACTAAATTAAATTAATTCAAGTGTTGAATTAATTAAACACTAGTGGGCCTAGTAGAGTTCAAATAATTAAATTAATTCAAGTGTTGAATTAATTAAATAACATTGGGCCTTGTAGAGCCCAATTGGAAATAATTATTTAACTAGTGGGCTTGAGTAAAATCAAGTAAAGTCTAATTGGGCTCAAATATGTTTGAGACAATTTAAATAGTCCATGGGCCTTGTAATAGTTACAAGCCCAAGTCACATTGCATGCTTGGGAGGTGAAGAGTTGGGGAATACTTTTGATTAAAATAAGGGTTGGCATGCAACTTTTACTTTCAACTTTTTGCACTACCAAGACAACTCTTCCCTCCCTCATTTTGATCACCTTGACCGAAATTTTGAAGGATAATTCTCTCCAAAATTTTTCTACATTTTTCTTCTTCAAGTGTTGAGGAAAGAAAATAATTCTCATTGAAAAATCATCTTAGTTTTCTAGTGCAAATTAAGAGGGGATCTACCTAGTTGGTGGTGGGCTTAATAGTTGAGCAAGGAGTGCTCAAAGGAAGCTTGAAGATAGTTTCTACCATTGAAGAGCTAAGGTGTTTACACCTTAGTTGGAGCCATACATCAATCCTTTTGATTGATAGGTAAAATTCTAAACACACTATGAATGTCATTTTATTGTTTTATTGTATTTGCTACACATTATAAGGGGTGGCCGAAAATCTTGATGAAAAATTTGATTTTTTAAACTTTCCGTTGCGCTTCCGGTCACCGTAACCGATCCCCTTTCAGATGCTAGGACTCACCCAAGCCATTTATATCGATACCATACTTAAGCGATTCTCTATGGAAGAGTCCAAGAGAGGATACTTACCAATGTGTCACGGTGTTACTCTATCTAAAGCAATGTGTCCCAAAACTGATGAAGAGATAGAAATGATGACACGTGTTTCATATGCGTCAGCCATTGGTAGTATCATGCATGGTATGATATCGACGCGTCCTGATGTTGCTTACGCTTTGAGTGTTACAAGCAGATATCAGGCGAACCCTGGTCCAATGCATTGGAAGGCCGTGAAAGATATTCTTAAGTACTTAAGAAGGACTAAGAACTTGTTCATGGTCTATGGGGGTGGAGAATTGAAATTGAAAGGCTACACTGATTCTAGCTTCCAATGTGACGTAGATGATTCGAAATCGACCTCTGGTTTCGTATTCATGCTTAATGGTGCGGCTGTCTCTTGGAAAAGTTCCAAGCAAGACACCGTTGCGGATTCCACCACTGAAGCTGAATACATTGCTGCATCTGCAGCAGCGAAAGAGGCAGTTTGGATGAGGAATTTTGTCCAAGAGTTGGGCGTTATTCCTAATGAAGTTGATCCAGTCCCGGTGTACTACGACAACACTGGTGCCGTTGCGCAAGCAAAGGAGCCAAGGTCTCATCAGCGATCCAAACATGTACTGAGGAAATTCCACATCATCCGGGAGATTGTGGGAAGGGGAGACATATCAGTTGAAAGAGTCCCCTCTGCAGATAACGTTGCTGATCCATTTACGAAGCCCTTGCCAGGACCATTGTTTGAGAAGCATCGCGAAGCAATGGGATTAAAGTTTATGGGTAGTTGGCTCTAGGACAAGTGGGAGATTGTTAGAGTAGATGCCCTGCAAGCCAACTGTTGGCTAGGGATTTTATTGACTCGGTTGTAATTAACAATCTTTATTTTAATATAATTCATCATTTCATGGTTTGTTATTTCTTTATCTGTATGCCCATAGTTATCAAACATAGATAAAGACCTTGATTATACTTTAATACAAATGAATCGTAATTCGATGTTGAAACTCATTTGTAAACACTGTATGATCTAAATTCGTTCCTAGTCGATTCAGCCGCCTAAAACATGGATAAAGGTCGCTTGAGCTCGAGACTAGCATCTGTGATGTTGTGTACTGCGTTTCTTAGTAAGGGCATAGAGATGTCCAAACATGCAGATGGGTAGTCATATGATGATAATACCGAACAACCCTCCCTCGGACTTTCCAAGTGGTTATCATTCATCGAGAGGATAAGTCCGTGGTTATGATTGTACACCATTAGTCCTTACGACCCGGGACAACACTGAGGCTCTATATGCTAGGGCTGTGCTTTGACTCGTTTATCGGCTCCAGGAGAGTCATCAGGTGGCGAGGTTGGGTACAGTTGCGACATATATAGGAGCCAGTGCATTGTAGTCGGGGATTCACCGCTCACCTATGGGTGTGGATATCCTATGTGATCTAATGAAATAATAGTGCATGGAATCTCTGGCCAGAGTACGAGATGTACATTGGAGAAGGATTTCTCAAATAGTACACGCGATGCCACTATTATAGTTATCACATAGTTATCGAATTATTATGCAACTCTCGATGAACCAATGGTTGCAGATTCGATCGGGATATATGAGATGAAGGGACCGTACTGTACGCTAATCATAATCGACTGGTTCTTGCAGGCACTATCAGTGATACCTAGGGGATCATGGGGCGATGCTACTAGACGCTCTTACCATGATCCGATGGGTGCAATCAGAAATGAGTTCTGACATTTTTGATCAAGGTGTTGATGAAAAGAATGAGGCTAACTAGGGTAAGCCCGAATAAGAATAAATGCTATTCTGAATCACAAAGAGTTGTGAACCCACGGCTAGCTGTATCCCTGAACCATTGAGGGTCACATAAGTACTGGATCGTATGTTCCCGTTGAGAGAATAAATTCAAGAAGTTGAATTTATTTTATATAGTAAATTCAAGGAGTTGAATTTATGATAATTAAATTTTGAGAGAATAAATTCAAGTAGTTGAATTTATAAAATTTGAGAATTTAATTTATTAAACTCAAATGTTGGGTTTATTAAATATTAAATTTTGAAGGTGATGTAAATTCAAGTAGTTGAATTTATAATTTAAATAATAAATTCAAATGTTGAATTTATAATGTATTTAATTTATTAAGCTCAAAAGTTGAGTTGCTTAATTAATAAATTAAATATGGTGGATAATATGTTTAATGGGCTTGTTGGGGGTACAAGTCCAACATATTAAATAATTAAAGTTTTAATAGACTTTGATTAAATTAGTTAAACTAGTTGGACTAGCCCAATTAATTAAATCAAGCCCATTAATGTTAATTATGTAATTAGGTTATTATTTTATTATAAATAATATATGCAAAGCTCAAAAACCTAGCCACCACAACACAATTTACGTGAGCATCCACCCCTCCAAAAGAAAGAATTTTTCGGCCACTTGGTTTTGAAAAAAAAAAAATATTGTGCCGTCTTTCAATTTTTCTTCTCATACGCGAAATATCTTCTGTATTTTTCTAGTGCAAATTAGAAGAGGAACATACTATCTAGTCGTGGACTTTATAGGAGGATTTCTTTGAAGAAAGTTTGTAGGAAATCATCAAGAGCCAGATCTGTAATACCGGATCGGTTGGTGTCCAAGTGAATTAAATTCACAAAGGTATAATTTCTGACATCCTACGTATGTTTTGTTTTGTTAAATCATACGAGCGCCTAAAGCAAAATTATTTTGTTTTTCAAAATAAAATAAAATTTTTAAATCTTCGTTGCGTTTGGGCGCGTAGAAAACCAGATCCAACAATACTGTGTAACTAATCAATTGGTAGAATTCGTCAAATCCTTCTCAAATGAAATTTTGAGAAGCTTCTCTCTCCCACGTATTCACTCTTAATTATCGTCATTTATCACTATATGCATTATATATTTGTGTTGATTCCGCCAGTGTACGTGGATATTTTATAGATGGCGAGGGAAGTGTTAGTGACGATGAAAACTAGAGTGATCTGCGGAAGGATCTTTCTGATTGGCAAGAAACGCATGCAATGCTTATTCTTTCCAGATTCAAGGTTTCTTTTCAATGTTAAGGTGATTTACAGTCATTTGATTTGTAGTTAAACTTGCTAACTGGATTTGCCACCGTTATCAGAAAAATAAGCAGCGGAAGTATAATATAAAAAAGTTTTTCAATCTATAATCATGGACGAACGATTGTATTGGATTTATATAAATCATACAAGTATCAAAATATTAAATTGCACTAATAGAGATTACCTTTATCCGATGGAAATATGAAATCGGTAAGTCACGAGTCCGAACAATCTTAGTAGATCTACGAGTCCAAAAACCAGTGGTAGTTGATATCTACTTTTTCTCACGACGAGAGAGATTTGATATATCGTGTGTGATATTAACTGTGTATATCTGTTTTACTTGTATACAATGTATTTATAATGGTATCGTAGAGTTCTAATGTGCTTAAAATTCTTAAAGCCCAACATACCAACCTCGGGCTTGTATGACATATGCCTAACGAATCTAATACGTATGAGACCATAATTCAATGAATGGTTAAATGATAAGATGATTAAATGATAAGTGATACACTCGAGGAGGCCCGGCTCATCGGTATCAGATGATTTCGTGTCATGGATTAGTTTATGAGAAGTTTTGGGCCAATCCGAAAGATAACCGGGCAAATATATGCTCTAGACATCATCTCCCCGGGCTACTAGCAGCTGGGCATATATACCTCAAGCCACCAAAAGCCCGGGCTTCCAGACAAATTCTCGGGTGATGGCTTTCAACCCGGGTTACCTCGATAGTAGCACGCACTCGAGTGTACAAATGTGAGATAACTTACCTTGGTAATCATTACTGTCAGTCACATGGATTTGGCGTATTAGAGAAGTTGTCAGAAAGTAGGGTATGAACAACCATCTTGCCTAATTAGTAAGTGGGCACTGAAAACAAGGTTATCATTGAATTTCTTGCTATAAATATCAGGTTCGCTCAAACTTTAAATATTCATTCACACAGTATATATCTTGTCCCCATGCTAAAAGAGAATATCCTCCGTTTCTACAACATCTATCTTTGCTACATAGTTTTTTCCTCACCCATTTGCTAACTTTAGCATCGGAGTGGCCATACCGGATATCGGAGTGGCCATGCCGGACATCTCTCCAACGCCCATTCACGTGGTTATTTTCGTGTTGACAGGTCACTACTGGTCTTTTTTGGAAGAATAAGCCTCTGCTTTGAACACATCTCACTAGGCTCTTATTCTTCATCATTTTCACAAACCGACCCGGTGAAATTGCCCACGCATCTCGCACCCATTTTACCCGGTCACATCAATAAGTATCATTCAAAATTTTTTAACTCTAATTATTGAAATGGACTAGATCCCTTCTAGATCCGAGATTTAGTATTGTAAAACCAAACACTTTATGTAAACTATTTTCATCGGCCTTATACTGTTAATAGGACACAAAGACTAGGAGTTAAGTTCCCATCCAATCCAAAATCACTTTGTGGGAGTTTAATTTTCACGTCTTAGATGTGATAAATCATTGCAGCAAGATGGAAATTTCAAATGCAAGAGATAAAATTGAGATGTTGCTATCCTTATTTGAATTGGTATCTTACTATTATCTTTTATTGTATTCTGGATGATATCTTTGATTTAATCATTATCTTTTATTCTATTTTATTTTGAATAATTGGAATAATTCTCAAAATATTATAAGTTCTGTTGAAAAATATATTTAAAATGTGTGTATTGAATATTTGAATGTTGAATATTTGAATGTTGAAAATAAGAGTTGTAAATATTGAAAATTAGTGTGTGATGATGTAGGTAATGATGTATTTTATTTTTGGATTATTTGTAAAGATTTCCTATAAATAGATCTCTCATTTGTGAAGAAAATCACAATTGAGTAGAGAGAAAAATATTATAAAGTGTGTAGTTTGGTAAATTTTGAGAGTTTGAGATTTTTACTTTTTACCATAAATTTTTACTTTTTCACAACACGTTATCAGCACGAAGCTCTAAAAGTCCTCCATCCTTTTCCAAGCTCCAAACAGAAGAAAAAGGTAACAAAAGTAATAATATTTATTTTACTGTTATTTATTTATTGTGTATATATTTAATATATAATATAATGTTATTATTAATAATAAAAATAAATTTTTCAAAAACTTGTTATAAATCCTGGGAGGATGTTAAGACGACATCCCACACTCCCGGTAAGGGATACGACAAGTATAAAAGCCTATAAGATTTTTAAATAAAATATCTTATGACAAATCATTATAATAATATGGTATGATATACATAATTATTTAAATATGTCTAATATTATATACACCATATTATTACCATAAAATTATACAAATACATACCTTTATTTTTTTATACACCAACGGTAACAAAACGGCTAGTTTTTGCCCTATAAATATGATCTCATAAACACATTCAATCACTCCAACTTTCTCTTCTTCTCTAAAAATTATTCTTCACTAAATTTTCGAAGAAAAAAGAAGATGACTTTCTCAAGTTATTTTTAATTATTTTGGTTATCATACTCACGAGTCTTTTATTTATCGGAGAATATCCTCCTCGTGTGTTTTCTTTATTTTTACAAATGCTTGTACTTGTTGTTTATCCATTACTTTGTATTGCAATATTCATTAACTAATAAAATGCATCGTAATTTTTTTTTAGTACCACCATGTCAAATTTGACAAAGCTTGAATTTGTTGCGCTCGACATCACGGGAAAAAATTATATGCCATGGACTCTCGATGTAGAAATGCATCTTGAGTCATTGGGTCTAAGTGAGACAATAAAAGAAAATGGCATATCGACATCACAAGAAAAGGCAAAAGCCATTATATTTTTGCGTCGACATCTCGACGACGGATTGAAATGTGAATATTTAATTGAAAAAGATCCCATGGCTTTGTGGAAAGGATTGAAAGAAAGATTTGAACATATAAGGGAAGTTATACTTCCGACAGCTCGTGATGAATGGAATATGTTAAGATTCCAAGATTTTAAGAAAGTCAGCGATTATAATTCAGCGATGTATCGAATAATCTCGCAGCTAAAATTTTGTGGACATGAGGTCACAGAATCGGAAATGCTTGAAAAAACATTTTCCATGTTTCATGCATCAAATATTACTCTACAACAACAATATAGAGTACGTGGATTTGCGAGATATTCTGAACTCATCGCCTGTCTTCTTGTGGCGGAAAAAAACAACGAGCTATTAATGAGAAATCATCAGTCCCGACCCACTGGATCAACAGCATTTCCAGAAGTAAATGCTGTAAGTAAAAATGAATTTAAACCTGGAAACCAAAATCAAATTCAAAGACAAGGTTTTGGTCGAGGTCGAGATCGAGGTCGTGGACGTGGACGTGGACGTGGAATTGGACCGTGGTCGTGGTCGAGGCCGTGGTTTTGAAAACAATAGAGATAGTTATTTTTATAATTCATCTCAAAAGAGCGTCCCAAACCATCCACAGAAAAGGCATCATGAGAATACAAGTGTTAATGAGAATCACTCAAAAAGATATGAAACTTCTTGTTTCAGATGTGGTACTCCAGGATATTGGTCCAAAATTTGTCGAGCCCCTGAACACCTTTGTAAACTTTCTAAAGAATCATTAAAGGGGAAAGAAAAGGAGACCAACTTCACTGAACGCAGTGACCGTTTGAGTAATTCAACTCATTTTGATGCTGGTGATTTTATGAATGATTTCTTTGGAAATGATCAATATGTTGGTGGGATAGAAATGAACAATATTGATGCTGCAGATTTTCTCAATGATTTCTCTGAAAATGAACAATATAGTGGTAGAATATAAATGTACAATAATTTATTTTTCATGTATCCATATAATGTTTTATTGTATAATTATGATATGTGTTATATTTAAATATATATTGCTAGTAATTTTATTTCATTGCATATTTTTTTTGAAGTTCAAAAAATGGAAAATGCTATGAGCAAAGCTGAAGTTTGCATACCCGATAGTGGTACAACGCACACTATCCTCCGAGATAAAAGATATTTCTTGGAACTAAAACCAACAAAAACAACGGTGAATACAATATCAGGTCCTGTAGACTTGATCAAAGGATGTGGTAAAGCACAATTTTTGTTACCTAATGGTACAAAATTTTTGATCAATGATGCTTTATATTCACCACAATCGAAAAGAAATTTGTTGAGTTTTAATGATATATATTCCCATGGGTATGATACTCAAACAATGAATGAAGGGAATAAGAAATATATGTGTCTTATCACATATAAATCAGGAAAGAAATATGTGATTGAAAAACTATCAATGCTCCCTACTGGATTGCATTATACACATATAAGTCCGATTGAATCAAACATGGTAGTTGATAATTCTTCAATATTAACCAATTGGCATGATCGATTGGGACATCCTGGTTCAACAATGATGCGAAGAATTATAGAAAATACTACATGGTCATCCGCTGAAAGACCAGAAGATCTTTCAGAATAATAAGTTTCAATGTAAAGTATGTTCTCTTGGAAAACTTATTATAAGACCATCACCAGCCAAAATCCAAACTGAATCACCAATGTTTCTTGAACGTATTCAGGGTGATATTTGTGGACCAATACATCCACAATGTGGACCATTCAGATACTTTATGGTATTGATTGATGCCTCCAGTAGATGGTCACATGTATGTTTATTGTCAACTCGAAATGTTGCATTTGCAAGATTACTTGCTCAAATAATAAAATTGAGGAATCAATTTCCCGATTATACAATCAAGAAAATTAGACTTGATAATGCTGGTGAATTTACTTCCCAAACTTTCAATGATTATTGTATGTCTATGGGAATCATTGTTGAGCATCCTGTTGCTCATGTACATACACAGAATGGATTGGCTGAATCATTGATTAAACGTCTGCAAATGATTGCTAGACCAATGATTATGAAAACAAAGCTCCCTATTTCTATATTGGGACATGCAATTTTACACGCTGCTTCATTAATTCGCATCAGACCAAGTGCATATCATAAATACTCCCCATTGCAGCTTGCATTTGGTAAAGAACCAGACATTTCTCATCTGAGAATTTTTGGATGTATGGTGTATGTGCCTATTGCACCACCGCAACGAAAGAAAATGGGACCTCAAAGAAAGGTTGGAATTTATATCGATTATGATAGTCCATCAATCATTCGATATCTTGAACCTCAGACAGGCGACGTGTTCACAGCACATTTTGCTGATTGTCATTTTAATGAGGAAATCTTCCCAATGTTAGGGGGAGACCAGAAACATACCGAAAAGGAAATTAAATGGCATGTATCATCATTGTTACATCTGGATCCAAGAACAAAACAATGTGAAAAAGATGTACAACAAATTGTACACTTGCAAAGAATAGCCAATCAAATACCAGATGCATTTGCTGACACAAAAGGGGTAACTAAATCATATATACATGCTGCAAATGCCCCTGCTCGAATTGAAATTCCAAAGAAACAAATTGAAGATACTCATGATGTCATTAAACGCCTGAAGCGTGGAAGGCCAGTCGGTTCCTAAGGATAAAAATCATCGAAAAAGAAAATTTATAGAGAAACACGATGATCACAAAATAAAGAATGATGTTCCTGAAGAAACACATGATGATCACAAAATAGAGAATGGTGTTCCTGAAGAAACACATGATGATGAAAATATTCTGTCAGAACCACAAACTGACGAGAATCATGAAATCTCTATCAATTACATTAATACTGGAAAAATATGGAACCGAAAAGATATAGAAGAAATTGATGATATATTTTCTTATAATATGACAATCGACATCATAAATGATAATGAAGATCAAGAACCAAAATCTTTTGGTGAATGTAAAAATCGGCAGGATTGGATAAAATGGAAAGAAGCCATCCAGGTTGAATTGGATTCGCTAAATAAACGTAATATTTTTGGACCTATAGTCCTTACACCTGAAGGTGTAAAACCTGTTGGATACAAATGGGTTTTTATTTGAAAGCGAAATGAGAAAAATGAAATAGTGAGATATAAAGCTCGACTTGTTGCACAAGGTTTTTCTCAAAGGCCTGGAATTGATTATGAAGAAACGTATTCTCCCGTGATGGATGCAATTACGTTTCGGTATTTGATTAGCTTGGCGGTATCTGAAAATTTAGAAATGCGTCTTATGGATGTTGTTACAGCTTACTTATATGGATCACTTGATAGTAATATATATATGAAAATTCCTGAAGGATTTAAGATGCCTGAAGCACAAAGTTCAAAACCCAGAGAATGTTATTCTGTGAAATTACAAAGATCATTATATGGGTTAAAGCAATCTGGTCGAATGTGATATAATAGACTAAGTGATCACTTGATGAAAAAGAGATATGTAAATAATTCAATATGCCCTTGTGTTTTCATTAAGAGAACAATATCCGGATGCGTAATTATTGCCGTATATGTTGATGATTTAAACATCATTGGAACGAATAAGGAAATTCAAGAAGTTGTGTCATACTTGAAGGAAGAATTTGAAATGAAGGATCTTGGAAAAACCAAGTATTGTCTGGGTTTACAAATTGAACAAAAAGAATGTGGAATGTTTGTTCACCAGACAAATTATACAGAAAAGATCCTTAAACGTTTTAATATGGATAAATCAAATCCTTTAAGTACTCCAATGGTTGTTAGATCATTAAACATAGAAAAGGATCCATTCCGACTATGTGAAGAAGATGAAGATATTCTTGGTCCAGAAGTACCATATCTAAGTGCTATCGGTGCCCTTATGTATCTTACAAATTGTACAAGGCCTGATATATCTTTTACCGTAAATTTGTTGGCAAGATTTAGCACATATCCAACAAAGAGACACTGGAACGAAATTAAACATATATTCCGTTATCTACGAGGAACGACAGACTTGGGACTTTTGTATTCAAAAGATGCTAATCAAAGTATAATTGGTTATGCCGATGCTGGATACTTATCTGATCCACACAAGGCACGTTCCCAAAATGGATATGTTTTTACTCGTGGAGGCACTGCAATTTCTTGGCGTTCACAGAAACAAACGCTCGTAACAACTTCATCAAATCATGCCGAGATTATTGCACTACATGAAGCAAGTCGTGAATGTGTGTGGTTAAAATCAATGACCCAACATATCCAAATCTCATGCGGATTATCATTCGACGAGAAGCCTGTGATACTATATGAAGATAATGCTGCATGTGTTGCTCAAATGAAAGAAAGATACATAAAAAGCGACAGAACTAAACATATTCCTCCTAAGTTCTTCGCATTCACCATGGAGCTTGAAAAGAATAAATGTATGGATGTTCGTCACATTCAATCAAGTGAAAATTCATCAGATCTCTTCACAAAGTCACTTCCTACGTCAATATTCAGAAAGCACATATATAATATTGGGATGCGCAATCTACGAAATTTGTGAAGATTTGTTCGTGTCAACATGAGGGGGGGTTTACGTGACTGCACTCTTTTTCCCTTGCTATGGTTTTTATCCCACTAGGTTTTTCCTAGTAAGGTTTTTAACGAGGCAGTATAAAAACACGTAATGAAGACAATCATTATGATCATCATCACAAGGGGGAGTGTTGAAAAATATATTTAAAATGTGTGTATTGAATATTTGAATGTTGAATATTTGAATGTTGAAAATAAGAGTTGTAAATATTGGAAATTAGTGTGTGATGATGTAGGTAATGATGTATTTTATTTTTGGATTATTTGTAAAGATTTCCTATAAATAGATCTCTCATTTGTGAAGAAAATCACAATTGAGTAGAGAGAAAAATATTATAAAGTGTGTAGTTTGGTAAATTTTGAGAGTTTGAGATTTTTACTTTTTACCATAAATTTTTATTTTTTCACAACAAGTTCAAGATATGTTGATCTTTTTATGTTAGGTTAGGATATAATATATGTAGAATGATACGGAAAAGATTATGTAAATATTTTATCAACTAGTTGTGATTTGATAGGATTGTCAAATATTGTAAATATGATATGATAATATTCAGATTTTGGTAGGATGATATTTAATCTTTTGATTTTGTGGGATTAGATTAGCTCGTTGTACTTTATATAAGATGGAACTGTATCCATGAAAGAATACAAAATAGTTATCTCCAAAAGCTTTATTTATTTCTGCATGGTATCACAAGCCTTAGTGTTTGAAATTCCCTTCACCATCTAACAGCTTGTTCGCAAGCTTCATTTTGAAAAATTTCATCGGACTCATCCAAAACTTCATCCTCCTTCAACACATCCACTGTTGAGAAATCGTCAAGTACCTTTTCTCCTTTCTCCGGTAGCGATATGTCGTCTCTCAAAATCAATGCCCATAAACTTGACGGACACAATTCTTTACAACGGGCACAATCTGTCCAGATTGGAATATGTGGCCATGGAAAAATGAGCTATTTCACCAAAAAACTTGCATCACTTAATAATTCGGACCTTTAACCTACGAACCGATAATAGTACAAAATACTTAAATACAACACCCTAAGTGACTATTTGAAAGCTCGTGGTATTATCTTCTAGAGCTCCTATCTAAATACTCCTAGCAAAACGGGGTATCCGAAAGCAAGAATTGTCATCTTCTAGAAATTGGCTGCGCCATTTTGTCCACCATGAATGTTGCTAAATACCTACGAGGGGATGTTGCACTCACCGCTGCATTTCTCATTAATTGTTTACCTAATTGTCCACTTAATTTTCAGACTTCATTGTCTTTTCTCCCTAAATAATTTCCCCACGCCCATCTCTCCACTCACTTACCATTTAGGACATTTGGGTGTCTAGCACTTGTGCATGTCCATAATCACAATCACAATAAACTTGATTTTCGAGCCATTAGAACTGTATTTCTGAGTTATTCTCCTTCCCAAAAAGGTTACCGATTGTCCCAACACTTGAAAGATGTATATCTCGTGTGATGTCACATACTCCGAGCACACACTTTTTCTCACAATCTTCACTTCAAGGAGAGACATCTAGTGAAGCTGATTGGGACACTCCTCCTCTCCTTGGTATACCCTTTGACCATACACTGCCTTTTTCCTGACTTATCCCTCACCAACCCTTCCATACATGAAATCAACACTTCTGTGTCAGAAGCAGAAACAAACCAGCACTACAAAAAAAACTATATGTCTACTCACGACGGGACAAGTCTCAGGTAACTAAAGATGTCGTAAATCCTAGCCATAGTCAAGAGCATGAACCGACAGCAGATACTCACCTGTTAGGTATCACTCATGATCTTAATGTACCTATAGCATTTAGAAAAGGTGTACGATCTTGTACTCAACACCCTATTTCAAATTTTGTCTCGTACTCAAATCTTTCCTCTTCATTTAGTGCATTTACTTCTAAATTGTGTACAGTCACTGTTACCAGGTCAGTTCAAGAAGCTTTAAATGTTCCCGAATGGTTGCCAAGTGATTTACACAAATTATGATTTAGAATACATTAAAACATTCGCACATGTTGCAAAAATTAACACTGTAAGAATACTTGTGTACTTAACAGCCAGTCTTGGCCAGTACATCAGTTGGACATTAAAATTGTTTTCCTTAATGGCGAACTCGACTAGGAAGTTTACATGAGTCAACCCCCTGGTTTCAAGGAGAAATTAAGAATCCAGATTGTATAAAAACTCAACAAATCTCTTTATTGGATCAAACAATTCTCACGTGCCTGGTTTGACAAATTTTCCTAAGTCATCAAGAAGTTTGGATACAGTCAAAGTCAAGCAGACCATACGCTTTTTGTTAAACACGTGGAGAAAAGGAAGATAACAGTTCTCTAGTGTACATCGATGATATAATTGTCACAGGAGACGACGGTCAAGAAATGAAGAATTTTAGGCTGATGATGGCTAAGGAGTTCGAAGTTAAAGACCTTGGGAGAATGAGGTATTTCTTGGGAATGGAAATTGCTAGGAATAAGAAAGGGATTTCCATTTCTCAAATAAAGTACACATTGGACCTATTGGAGGAAACTGGTGTGTTCGGGTGCAGGCTGAGCCAAACACCGGTTTAATTGGGGAATAAAAGACATGTTTGAAGGGAAGCTTGTAGATAAAGGAAGCTATCAACGACTCGTTGAGAAGCTCACCAATATCTCACATTCACGTTCTGAAATTGCATTTGCAGTTAGCCTCGTATGTCAATACATGCATTCACCTAGTCAATGTCACCTTGACGCGGTTTACAAAATATTGAGGTATTTAAAGCAGATTCCTGGAATATGTCTATTCTTCGCAAAAAGTGATGATCGAGGAGTGAGTGCATTTCTGTGATGCAGATTGGGCAAGATCTGTAACTGATCAAAAGTTGACATAGAGATATTTTGCTCAAGTATGGGATAATCTGGTAACATGGCAAAGCAAGAAACAGTCAGTTGTTGCCAGAAATAGTGCAGAAGCTGAGTACAGATCAATGGCCCATGGACTATGTGAGCTCATCTGGATTCGAAGAGTGCTGATGAACTTAACATAGAGTGCACATAGCCTATACAGCTCTACTGCGACAACAAATTAGCCATTAGTATCCCCTGCAATCCAGTTCATCATGATAGAACTAAGCATGTTGAAGCAGATCGAAACTTCGTTAAAGAAAGATAGACAAAGGGATTATCCATATTGAATATTCGTCACAACTCACCAACTTGTTGATCTACTCACAAAAAGACTGTCTGAGCAAACTCATGAATTTCTTGTTGATCTAGACCTCATCAACAATTACAGTCAAGTTTTTTTTGCCGGGGGGGGATACGTAGAATAATATGTTAAAAATTGTGTAAATATTTTATCAATTAATCGTGATTTGATAGGATTGTCAAATACTGTAAATATAGCATGATAATATTCAGATTTTGGTAGGATATTATTTAGTCTTCTGATTTTGTAGAATTAGATTAGCTGATTGTACTCTATATAAAATGTAATTGTAATCATAAAATAATACACAATAATTAACTCCAAAAGTCTTGTTTATTTCTGAATTAACTTTATTTTAAATCATTGTACTCTCGTATATACTGGTGAATCGAATCATTAAAGAATATCAGAAAACTTATTCACAAACTTGTGTTAAGAGATATAAGGTTATGTTCCGAGGAACCTTAAAACCAAGATATCAAGAGGTTCTCTATAACAAACCTCAAATTCACAATGTCTTATCGGCCATGTCTTGCAACAACAAGATCAGAGTGAAGAAAACAACAATAAAAAGGGCACCGCCAACAAACATTTCAAAGGACACCAAGAGAGTGATTATGGCTATTCATATGTATTTCAAAAATAAGAAACTTTATTTCCTAGGTACAACAGCCATTCTGTAACGTCTGAAAATCAGTTCACGTAGATCGCATGCATGAAAATTATTAAATTGCTAAATATTTTAATTAAATGATTTTGGATGCATGAATGATATATTTTGAGTGACTAAATGATTAATAGTGTAATTTTGCTCGATTTCATAATTTAAAGATTTTCAGAAGAATATCGTGGGTTGAACGTGGACGGAGGAC
Organism: Primulina tabacum; assembly: GCF_025594145.1. Classification (NCBI taxonomy): domain Eukaryota; kingdom Viridiplantae; phylum Streptophyta; class Magnoliopsida; order Lamiales; family Gesneriaceae; genus Primulina; species Primulina tabacum. Next base: position 47,964,084 of record NC_134550.1, on the reverse strand, counting down.
TGGAGACGATTAAGGTGTTAAATATTTAAAAGATTAATTTTTATTTTTAGTTAAGAAAATATTTATTTTAAATAATTTAAGAATTTTAACCTTTTTAAGGTCAAATTTAAATTAATTAATGGGAGAAAGGAAATTATGTATTTTATAAGTGATTTTTTTAGGAAATAGATATTTTTAAAACTTTTAATTTGAGGCCTAATGATTTCATTGATCTTAATGAGCATAATTTATTAATTAAAAACTAGAGTTAATTAAGCTCATTAATTAAGTAATTAGAAAGCTTTTTTGTTTTTTTATATATAATAAAAAGAGTCCTAGCCCAAAACATACACACAACTAAAACACCTACAAACACACACACAATTCACGTGAATTGAAGGAGGAAGTGGCCGAAACTTGAGTTCCTTGGCTTTTGAGATTTTGAATTTTTTCTCATTCGTTCTTCGATTTTCTTCATCGTTCTTTCTTCCAACAACGAGACCCGACTCCCTTCATCATAAGGTGGGTTTGTATATGAGAAAAAGGGTAGAAATCATCGTCCATTCGTCACCGACATTCCATCACTTTGGTATTCGAATTTCGAGCATTTTAAACGCAAATACATGTTTTCAAACCTTTATTTATGCACCATTCAATCCATAATATTGCATGTATTTGATTTTGTGTGAAAATTTCAAAAGGATGTTGGTTTTAAGCTTTATACATATGCATCTCATTTTTTCAAAAAATATTATTGACGTTTTTGAGAATTGGTGAAGGAGGGATGCAAACCTAGGGATTCAAGTGGAGATTTAAACATTTAGGAGTATGTTTTGAAGGATAAGAATCAAAAGAGGGGTTGAAGGGGGCTGCATATTGCGTGCAGAACGAGAGGGAAGGGGGCTGCTTTGGGGGTTCCATTGGCCAAGGGGGTTGCATGGGGTCATAGTCAGGGTCTTGAGGGAAGGTTTATGTCCTAGGAAGGTCTGGGGGGGGGGGGGGGGGGGTCGGTCAAGGCTTGGACCACATGGTGTAGCGCTACTACCGTGTCTCCAAAAACATTGCACTTGTGTGTTGTTTTAGGGTGCGTACGGTTCTACAGGCTAGGGGATGGTAGGAAGGGCCAGGGGCTTGGAACGTGCCTTAGGGTCCTGTGATGGGCTGTTGTGAGCCAAGAGTCAAAACATGGGGCTGTGACAGCCACTGTACGTGAGAGGGCCGCTGCTGTGCAAGAGACGCGGGCGGAGGGCTGCTGTTGCAAGGAGTTTGGGGCTTAGGGCGGCTGTTCTGCGTCCAAAAGGGCCTAATCATGGTCTTACTTAGGGTCTAAGGAAGGGGTCTAAGGTTTGGTTCGAGGTCGTTTCGAGTCGTGGTCCGTTCGGGGTCGTAATTTGTCCGAACATGTCAAAATAGAGACGAAATGGGCCTAGGTTAAAATTGTGAATTTAGTTTCAATTTTGGCTTGGGTTTGGGAAGTTCCAGCAGCTTAAATTGGGTCTTAGGATGTTAATGAAGGTCTGGTCTCAGGTTGGTTCGAGTCGGAAGGGTAGTTTGGTCATTTGGTTGCACGAAAACGCGAAAACGAGGGATAATAAAATCGTTCGATAAGAAAATCGAGACTTTTTTAAAATTTAAGTCCTAAGATAAAATTTTCGGCAAGTTTCTGGACATTTTTGGTATTTTTAAAATTATGGAATCGAGTCGTTACCATTAAGCCAAAGTCCGAGGTCGTCCGAGTTAGTATAGATTTGAATCGTGTGCGGTCGGTTCGAAGAAAGTTGAGGGCAGTTTGCAATTTCCTAAAACAATTTCATATAATGTTAAATGCAATTTTTAGAATTTTTAAAGTATATGCATGATATATGCTATTTTCAGAAGTTTTAACGTATCTGCATGATTATGTTATTTTTAGCAGTCTCGGTGTATACGAATGATATAAGCCATTTTTAGAAGTTTTACAGAATATGGAAAGTTATGCATGTTTTATGAAATGATAAAGTAAAAGAAAAATATTTTTGAGGAATGTGAATCGGTCGTGACGTAAAAGTAGTAAGGGATCCGTTAAAAACGGGAACTGTGAACTTTCAATGAAAAGGTTGTGAACCGTCTAAAATAGGGACGAGAATCTCAAAGATAATGGATCCGTTGAAGAAGTAAACAGTGAAGTTATTTTATGATTTTCGGTGTGATCGTCGAAGAAGTGGACGTTGAACCCGGCGACCTAGTACTATGGTTTGCAGATTGATCAATCGACTGAATGTTTTCACTATCGAGGATCAGATTTCACAAAAATAAAATTATAATTTTAAATGAAAAAGTTCATATATAAACATGATTTTAAAAGTTGCATATTTTTTAAGGTTTCGAGGTTGCATGACAAAACTATTTTTAATAAATATATTTTTACGCATGTGATTGTATAAGTATATATTTGCTATATTAGGTTTGAGCATTCTGATTCAATAGACTCACTAGGTTTGAATGGTTGCAGGCGAGGATGTTTTTGAGGGAGACGCTGACGCTTGAGTAGATTGGGCCCTGCACTACACTCCCGGGGGACATTTATTTTCTGCATTACTAGAGTTATATTAAAGTTTTTAAGAAAAAGTTAAAGGATTATTTTATAAATATTTTATGATTGTTTTGAAGTTTTGACATTGGATCCTTTTGGAGTTATTGTACGATTTTTACGATTAATGTTTCATGGAGTTTTTATGCATTTCAGATTTTGGATGTTAAAATATTTTATAAATGTGATGATTTCGAATTTTAAAGAAAAGGTTTATAAAAAAAATAGTAGTATTTTAAAATTTAAAAAGAAGGGATGTTTCAATATCCATTGGGATGGGTTAGTCAAGATGAAAAGTTTTATCAACACCAACAAACATATTAAAACGTTTTAAGGACCTTTTCGGTATAATTTGACTGGTGAAAAAATATTTCACATTGTTTTTGTTCAATTTTCAAACCAGACAATACTTTGTTTTTCCAAGGTCTTCATTTCAAATTCTTCCTTCAAGTATAACACAACTTCTTGAATTTCCTTATTCGTTCCAATTATGTTTAAATAATCAACATATACAGTAATAATTACGCGTCCGGATGTTATTTACTTAATGAAAACGCAAGGGCATATTGAATTGTTTACATATCTCTTTTCCATTAAGTGTTCACTTAGCCGATTATACCACATTCAGCCGGATTGCTTTAACCATATAATGATCTTTGCAATTTCACATAATAACATTCTTTGGGATTTGAAATTTGTGTTTCAGGCATATTAAATCCTTCAGAGATTTTCATATACATATTACTATCGAATGATCCATATAAGTAAGCTGTAACAACATTCATAAGACGCATTTCTAAATTTCAGATATCGCCAAACTAATCAAATATCGAAACATAATTGCATCCATAAGATGCATTTCTAAATTTTCAGATAACGCCAAATTAATCAAATACCGAAATGTAGTTGCGTCCATAACGAGAAAATATGTTTCTTCATAATCAATTCTAGGAATTTCAGAAAAAGATGTGCAACAAGTCGAGCTTTATATCTTATTATTTCATTTTTCTCATTTCGCTTTCGAATAAAAACTCATTTGTACCCAACAGGTTTTACACCTTCAGGTGTAAGGACTATAGGTCTAAAAACATTACGTTTATTTAGCGAATCCAATTCAACCTGGATGACGTCTTTCCATTTTATCCAGTCTTGTTGATTTTTACATTCACCAAAAGATTTGGGTTCATGATCTTCATTGTCTTTTATGATGTCAAATGTCACATTGTAAGAAAATATCTCATCAATTTCTTTTATATCTTTTCGGTTCTATATTTTTCCAGTATTAATATAATTGATAGAGATTTCACGATTCTCATCAATTTGTACTTCTAACCGAACATTTTCATCATCATTTGTTAACGATGGAATATGATTCTCTATTTTATGATCATCGTGTTTCTCTATGCATTTTATTTTTCGAGGATTTTTATCCTTTGAGCCAATTGGCCTTCCACACTTCAATCGTTTTATGACATCATGAGTATCTTGAATTTGTTTCTTTGGAATTTCAATTCGAGCAGGGGCATTTACAGAATGTATACATGATTTAGTTACCCCTTTTGTGTCTGCAAATGTATCTGATATTTGATTTGCTATTCTTTTCAAGTGCGCAATTTGTTGTACATCTTTTTCACATTATTTAGTTCTTGGATCCAGATGTAACAGTGATGATACATACCATGTAATTTTTTTTTCGATATGTTTTTTTTCTCCCCCTAATATTGGGTAGATTTCTTCATTAAAATGACAATCACCAAAACGTGTTGTAAACACATCGCATGACTGAGGCTCAAGATATCGAATGATTGATGTGCTATCATTACCGATATAAATTCCGATATTTTTTTGAGGTCTCATTTTTGTTCGTTGAGGCGGCGCAATAGGCACATATACCATGCATCCAAAAATTCTCAGATGAGAAATGTCTGGTTCTTTACCAAATGCAAGCTGCAATGGGGAGTATTTATGATATGCACTTGGTCGGATGCGAATTAATGAAGCAGCGTGTAAAATTGCATGTCCCAATATAGAAATAGGGAGCTTTGTTTTCATAATCATTGGTCTAGCAATCATTTGCAGACGTTTAATCAATGATTCAGCCAATCCATTCTGTGTATGTACATGAGCAACAGGATGCTCAACAATGATTCCCATAGACATACAATAATCATTGAAAGTTTGGGAAGTAAATTCACCAGCATTATCAAGTCTAATTTTCTTGATTGTATAATCGGGAAATTGATTCCTCAATTTTATTATTTGAGCAAGTAATTTTGCAAATGCCACATTCCGAGTTTATAATAAACATACATGTGACCATCTGCTGGAGGCATCGATCAATATCATAAAATATCTAAATGATCCACATGGTAGATGAATTGGCCCACAAATATCACCCTGAATACGTTCAAGAAACATGAGTGATTCAGTTTGGATTTTAGCTAGTAATGGTCTTATAATAAGTATTCTAAGAAAACATGCTTTATATTGAAACTTGTTATTTGAAAGATTTTCTGGTCTTTCAGCGGATGATCATGTGTATTTTCTATAATTCTTCACATCATTATTCAACCAAGATGTCCTAATTGATCATGCCAATTAATTAATATTGAAGAATTATCAACTACCATGTTTGATTTAATTGAACTTATATATGTATAATGCAATCCAGTAAGGAGCATTGGTAGTTTTTCAACTACATATTTCTTTCCTGATTTATATGTGGTAAGATACATATAATTCTCATTTCCTTCACTTATTTTCTGAGTATCATATCTATGGGAATATATAATTAAAACTCAACAAATTTCTTTTCGATTGTGGTGTATACAAAGCATCATTTACAGAAATTTTGTACCATTAGGTAACAAAAAATATGATTTACCACAACTTTTAATCAAGTTTACAGGACCTGATATTGTATTCACCATTGTTTTTGTTGTTTTTAGTTACAAGAAATATATTTATCTCGGAGAATAGTGTGTGTTGTACCACTATCAGCTATGCAAACTTTAATGATATTAGTTCCTTGTTTAACTTTGTTCATAGTATTTTCCATATTTGAACTTCAAAAAAATATGCAATGAAAAAAATTACTGAAAATACGCATGTAATTTATTGAAAAATATAACACATATCACAATTATACAATAAAACATTATCAAATAAGTTCATGAAAAATAAAATAATTTAAATTTATATTCCACCAGTATATTGATCATTTTCGAAGAAATCATTCAGAAAATCTGCAGCATCAAAATGAGTTGAATCATTCAAATGGTCACTGTGTTCAATGAAGTTGGTTTCTTTTTTTTATCGATTCTTTATAGAGCTTACAAAGGTGCTCGGGAGCTCGAAAAATACGAGACCAATGTCCTGGAGTGCGACATCTAAAACAAAATCTTTCAAATCGTTTTGAGTAATTTTTATTAACACTCATGTTCTCATGATGCCTTTTTAGTGGGTGGTTCGTGACGCCTTTTTGAGATGAGTTATAGAATTAACTATCTCAATTGTTTTCAAAATCATGGTCACGACCATGACAACGACCACTTCCACGTCCTCGATCACGACTTTGATTTCGACCTCGAACAAAACTTTGCCCTACGACTTTGATTTTAGTTTCCAGGTTTAAATTAATTTTACTTACGATATTTACTTCGGGAAATGTTGTTGATGCAGTGGGTCGGGACTGATGATTTCTCATTAGCAGCTCATTGTTATTTTTCGCCACAAGAAGACCCTGGTTTGACCCGTTCCAGCCCATGAAACACGCATAGCCCATAAACCTCACCAGCCGTGTGCAGCCCTAAGCGCGACCTCCCCTACGCGTGCAACACAAGGATTCGGCTCCAGCCAGCTTGCTGCACAACCAGTCCCTAACCAAGCCATACTAGGCATACCACAAGACCCTAAGACCCCGCTTAGACCATAGCCATGAGCCATGGTTCAACCTACCCTAAACTCGATGCGAAACCCGCAACCAGCTCTTAAGGGCGGCTGTGATGTTTCTTCGATTATTGATGCACCAGCGGCCATCGGCCCATCCTGGACCAGCCAATGTCACCTAAGCACATCCCATTACGTAACCATATGTAGCAGAAAGCCATAGGATCAGTCGAGCAAAGCCGAAGATCAAAACTCGAGAAAATGGAGAAATTCATGCATAATATATATCGAAAACAATTTTAATAATGTTTTGGCATTCATATAATCAAATCAACAAGTTTTCATGCATAATTTGTATCAAAATACAGTATATAATATGATCGATGCCTTAAATAAATATTTAGACATGCCTTTGCATTTTAAATGCACGAAATATCGAATACCGACGCGAGAGAAAATGGATTCCGCACGGAGACGGTTTGATGTGTTTCCTTGCTTCAAAAGAGATGAAATTAATCAAGAAACATTGTTTGATGATCGACTATGGCCGTTTCTAGGTGAAGAATAAAAAAATCCAAGCCCTAAGTGTGGAAAGTCAAGGCCGAAGTATGTGTTTAATTGTGTGTTAGTGTGTGTAGCATATGCTTTGTGAAGATTTAGGGTAGGACTCTTCTATATAATAAAAATATTATTTACTAGGTATTTAAGTTAATTACTCAAGGTTCAAATTACTAATTAAGCCCTCCAAATTTTAAAATTTGACAAATTAAGAGTCCTTAAAATTTTAAATTCTACATGTAAGTTAAATATCAACAAATTAAATTAATTATGACGTAATTTAATTATTAGAATATTTTATTTGGAATGGAAGTATTTAATTTCCTTATTTTTCAAAATTTTCTAATTAAATGCTTGACATACTTTTATTTCACTCGATAAATTAAATTTGGCCCTTAAATGCTAAAATTCGTAATTTCTTTAAATACCTAATTCCTTGGCTTAACCTATAAATACAACATTAAATTTTAACACCTCAATCGTCTCCAGTCTCTTTTTCCGGTTCGACGTCTAATATTCGCCTGAAAACTAAAACTCGAGAAAATATTTTAAATTGCATGAAAATATGTATATATATTTAAAACAATTTAATACATGGCATGCATCACCTAATTAGTAATTAAATAAATAAACTATTCCGATCATGCATGATGTTTACGTGTACTGATTTTTGGACACTACAAATGAACACCGAGTGTCACGCCCAGGGACAACGTTGGTCGACACCGGCGTTGCTCTCAAATTTGCATTCGAAAACAACAAGCCTCAAAAGTACAAAATTCAGAAACCAGTCTTTTTATTCATAAAACTGAATATTTCATTGTCTGATACAAACTTAAATAACTAATGTTTTATAGAGAAAATGTAAAAATCAGACATAACAATGTCTTAACAGATGCAGCGGAAAAAAACATAAATTAGAACTGATTAAACAACAGTCTTCTTCACAAGCCCTAGAACTGATTTTGCTTTACTTCTTTTAATGTTTCTTCTTTGTTCTTATCTGAGATGGGTTTGGTAGGTAAGTGATTTAGTCGTCACTCAATAAGCGGGGCGGGAATAACTCCCAGTTTTCAAAATCATTTTCAACAGAAACAATAATACAAATCATATACAAAAATTCTTACTTTCAGAACAGGAATCAGTATTCAGGAATAACATGTTTCATAACAGAAACCAGAACTTAAAATTTAGCAAGCAAGCACTGAGCACGTTTGTGAATTTCATGGCTAAACTGATATCAGTCTCCTATATGTTCTCTCATCTAAGGGGTGAGGCCATTAATTAGTAATCAGAATTCAGTAATCAGGAATGTTTCAGAATATATATTCTACCATTATTTCACTAGGTTTCAGTGCTTAAAAAATCAGAGATCAAAAATAAAAAATACATATACTTTGCTTCAAGACAGAAATTATCAAACTGATTTCAATATATTTATACATAAGCCCACTTACCGAAATTTTCTAAAACGTTTTAGTTGAAGTCTGGATCTGCTTGCTCTCGCTACTGAATTTTACTTCTCGAAAAATGCACTCTCTTAGCTCGAATTTCAAGTGTAACTCAAGATTTGTGTAGCAACAATTCAGAGATTTGAGTGTGTTATTTATAGGCAAAATTCTGACTGTTAGACTCTCAATTAATGACTATAATCTGTCATGATGTGCCATTAACAGCCTTTATTCCATGTTAAAGCTTCAGTTACAAGTCATAAGCTGAATCAGTAGCTGTCTGCTAGAATCTCGCGTACTGAACTCTTCTGCTGCTGGATTCTATCTGCTGGAAATATTCCAGCTTCTGAAATATTAGTTGCTGCTGGAATTATTAGCTTCTGCTGAAATTTTTGCATTGCTGCTGAATATTGCTAGCTGCTGTTGGACATTCGGGTTCTCACATCCCTCTCTTCTTATGATAAGTTTCGTCCTCGGAACTTGGCTATACATGATCCTCAAAGAGATAAGGTATTGTTCTCGCATCTTTTCTTCCAACTCTCAAGTTGCTTCTTTTTCGATGTGATTGGACCATTGTACTTTGACATATGGAATAGTTCGTCGCCTCAATACTTGGTCTTTGTTATCCACAATTCGAATCGGAATTTCTTCATACTTCAGTTCTTCATTTAGATTGCCCTCAACCAACAGTGGTCCAGCTTCAAGAATATGACTTGGATCAGAAATATATCTTCTTAACTGTGAAACGTGGAAAACATTATAGATTCTTGACATATCGGGGGAAGTGCTAACCTGTAATCAAGTATTCTCACTTTCTCTAGAATTTCAAAAGGTCCAACATATCTAGGATTCGGTTTTCCAGCCTTATTGAATCGGATTACACCTTTCATGGGTGACTCTTTCACATATTCTTTTTCTCCAACTTCAAATTCCACGGGTCTTCTTTTCAGGTCAGCCCAGCTTTTCTGTTGATCTTGTGCAGTTTTTAGTCTCTCCTTGATCATAGCAACTTTATCCACTGTTTCTTGGATCAGTTCGGGTCCAACGATGGCTTTTTCCCCTACTTCATCCCAATATAGTGGTGATCGACACTTTCGTCCATACAGAGCTTCGTATGGTGCCATTCCAATACTGTTGTGATAACTATTATTGTACGTGAACTATATTAAGGGCAGATGTTCACTCCAATTACCACTGAAGTCTAGAGCACATGCTCTCAGCATGTCCTCAAGAGTTTGTATTGTCCTCTCAGTTTGGCCATCAGTTTGAGGGTGATATGTCGTACTAAGAGTAACTTTTGTCCCCATAGCTTGTTGAAAGCTCTTCCAAAAGCGAGATGTAAACCTAGGATCTTTGTCTGATAGTATGCTAGCTGGAACTCCATGTAATCGTACGATATCATTCATGTATAATGTGGCCAATTTATCCATATTATAATTCATGCGGACATGTAAGAAGTGGGCAGACTTCGTGAGTCTGTCAACAATTACCCATATTCCATCATGACCTTGTCTCGACTTTGGTAAACCAACTACAAAATCCATGGAAATATGTTCTCATTCCCATTTCGGAATTTCTAATGGTTGAAGAAGTCCATCGGGTCTCTGGTGTGCTGCTTTGACTTGTTGGCACACGTGACACTTAGAAACGAACATTGCAACGTCCTTCTTCATTCCACTCCACCAGAAACTTGTCTTCAAATCTCTGTACATTTTGGTACTGCCAGGGTGAACTGAAAATTCTGACTTGTGTGCTTCAGACATGACTTCATGTCAAAGATTTTAAATGTCAGGTACACACAGTCGTCTTTTCATCCACACAACTCCCTTGTCATCTGTCTGGAGATCCGGTGATTTTCCTTCTTTAGCTTGTTGTTTCAGTTTCACCAAAGTGGGGTCTCGATCTTGACTTATCTTGATAGTTTCTTGGAGGCTACTAAAAGTGACGCTAGGATTACTTTGCCTATATTCTTCCGACTTAAAGAGTCAGCTACCTTGTTCACCTTGCCCGGATGATAACTTATCGTCAAGTCGTAATCTTTCAAGAGTTCAATCCACCATCTTTGCCTCATATTTAGTTCTTTTTGAGTGAACAAATATTTGAGACTTTGATGATCAGTGAAAATCTCACACTTGGCTCCATAAAGATAATGTCTCCAAATTTTTAGTGCGAACACCACTGCAGCCAGTTCGAGGTCATGCGTGGGATAGTTTTGATCATATGTTGTCAGTTGTCTTCAAGCGTAGGCAATTACTCTCCCATCTTGCATGATCACACATCCTAAACCTCCTTTTGATTCATCACTGTAGATGGTGAAATCATTTCCTTCAGTTGGCAATACCAATACCGGAGTAGAGGCAAGTTTCTTCTTCAAAATCTCAAAGCTTTGCTCACATTCTTCACTCCATTGAAACATGGAGTTATTTTGGGTGAGTTTAGTGAGGGGTATGGCTATTGAAGAGAATTCTTCAACAAACTTTCGATAATAGCCTGCTAGTCCCAAGAAGCTTCGAATTTCGATCACATTCTTTGGCCTCGACCAATCCATGATTGCTTCTACCTTCTTAGGGTCCACAGATACTCCTGCTGCTGATATTATGTGACCCAAGAATGTGACGCTCTTTAGCAGAACTCGCATTTCTTGAATTTGGCGTACAGTTCTTTTTCTCTAAGCGTCTGGAGGGTGAGACGAGGATGTTCTTTGTGGTCTTCCTCACCTGATGAATATACTAGAATATCGTCGATGAGTACCACAACAAACTTGTCAAGAAATTGTTTGAACACTTTGTTCATGAGATCCATGAAGGCTGCCGGAGCGTTTGTTAACCCGAACGGCATTACCATGAACTCATAGTGTCCATACCTTGTTCTGAAGGCTGTCTTCGGAATATCGTCTGTTTTGACCTTTAGTTGGTGGTAGCCTGACCTTAAGTCGAGCTTGGAAAAGACTGTAACTCCCTTGAGTTGGTCAAACAGGTCATCAATCCTTGGAAGCGAGTACTTATTCTTGATTGTGATCTTATTCAGTTCCCTGTAATCAATACACCATCTCATGCTTCCGTCATTTTTATTTACAAATTAAACAGGAGCTCCCCATGGAGATGCGTTTGGTCGGATTTTCTTTTTATCCAAAAATTCTTGAAGTTGTTCTTTATGTTCTTTCAATTCTGCTGGAGCCATTCGGTACGGTGCTTTTGAGATTGGTGTAGCATTGTGTACTAAATTAATCTCAAATTCCACTTCGCGGTCGGGGATTGTGCCAGGGAGTTCTTCAGGAAAGACATCCGGAAACTCTTATACTACAAGGATCTCTTCTAGTACAAATGTGGTTTCTTCCTTTACCTCGCTTAACATAGCTAGGTAAACTTCTTCTCCACTTTTCATGGCATTCCAAGTCTGGGAAGCAGATAGTAAAGATCCATGTTTCTTGACTTTTCCATAATAAACGATTTCTTCTTGGTGTGGAGCTTGGATGGTTACCGTCTTTCTATGACAGTCTACTAAAGCATGATTCTTGGTTAACCAATCCATTCCAACAATTACATCGAATTCAACCATGTTTAGTTGGATTAGGTTTGCCATGAAATTCTGATTTTCTATGAGAACACTAATTTCCCGATATAGAGTGCGAGTTTTTAAAATCCGATTTGCAGGAGTCGCTACTCTGTATGGTTCTTCTAAGTTATCAGGCTTATTTCCTAACTTCTTGACAAATCTCTTAGACATGAATGAATGCGTAGCACCACAATCAAATAATACATAAGCATGTATATTATTGATTAGAATGGTACCTGCTACTACGTCATTTGAGTTGTCAGCCTCTTCTTGAGTGAGAGCATAGACTCGAGCATTTGGCTTGTTCTCCTTAGGCTTGTTTGGAGTTGTTCCACCTGCTGGACCATTCCTTGGATCTGGAAAAGAGCATTGAGCAATGCGGTGGTCCATCTTTTCACAATGGAAACAAGCTCAAGAATTCTTACGGCATTCACCAGTGTGAGTGAATCCACAATTTTGGCACTTGACTCCCTCTTTGCTTGATTGAGAAGAAGTGGTTTCTTTGGCTGGAGAACTGTTGAATTAATTGCTTGAAAACCTAGGCTTCTTGAATTGTTTGCCCTGTTGGTACTGGCTTGACTGAGGACATTTAAGCTTGTTCTTACCTTCACGCCTCTTGATGTCATTCTCTGACCTGATGGCGGCTCCCATCAATTCATCAAAATTATTTGGCTCGATAACAGCAAGGGCAGATTGAATGTGGCTGTTCAATCCCTTCTTGAAGCGATGTATCTTCAAGGCCTCGTTTCCCGTGATGGTTGGGGAGTAAGTTCCCAATGAGTGGAACTTGGATGAATACTCCACCACTGTCATATTTGGTTCTTGAATCAAGCTTTCAAATTCTGACAGCTTCTGCACTCAAATTGCAGTCTGGAAGTACTGTCTCAGAAATGCTTTTCGGAACCTCTGCCAAGTGATAGGTCCCGCCCCTAACATAGTTGGTGAGACTCCTTCCCACCATTTGGCTGCTTTATCCATAAGAAAAGGTCTAATCATATCTACCTTGATATCTTGTGGAACCTCAAGTAGTCGAAGATGATTCTCCACTTCCTTCATCCAATTCTGTCCGACCTCGGGATCGGAGCTTCCATCGAAGTTTGGGACTCTTACTCTTCGGAGAGACTCATAGTGTTGTTTAGTCACATTATGAGTTGGAGGTGGTGGCGGTGGCTGATTAGCATTAGGGTTGACAAACCCTTGTAGCGTGGTTGCCACAATCGTGGCTATAGCCCTCAAATCCGCCTGACTGAGTCCAACTATTGGTTGTGGTTGTTGTGCATCTTCATCTTTGCGGTTGTTGTTGCGATTGTCGTTGCGGTTTCCATAACGAGGGTTGCGATTATTTCTCATGGGTCTTCTGTCCATTTCCTACAAATATGAAAGTCCTAAGGTTTTTGACAGAATATGGACTAAACAAAGGAAGCAAAATGATTGAGTAATTGCTCAAAAATTAAATATGAAACCAATGAATAGAAATAAATTTTATTGATTTCCCACGAAAGTGCAATTACAACTAAACTTCGAAAATGCTAACAGAAATGTAAATGGAACAAGTTTTACTACAAAGAGCAACTACTGATGGTCTAATATATCACTTCTCCAAATCCCAAATCCATAGGATCCTCTTCGAATTCTTCTTATTTGGGATCCTCCTCGGGTTTGTCTTCATGGTTGGCTATTACTGTTTCCAGATGTTCAATATGACCATGCAGAACTGCATTCTGGTCGCTAAAAACTTCAACGGTGTTCTGCAACTCTTGCATCTGAGCATCAATCTACTCACTATACTGATTATGTTGGTGCATGAGTTGGTTCTTTTGATCCTGAAGCACTTGGACCTTCTCAACCAAGTTATCACGTAACTCAACTAACTCTGCAACAGTCTCTTGGGAGGTTTCGAACTCTTCTTGAGCTTTCCTATTCCTCTCTTCTGCTTCATGCAGAGAATGAGTATGATGTTGGACATCATCTCTTAAGTGTTCTGCTCTACGTTGTAATTCATTTTTGTCGAGCTCTAAGTAGTAGTTATGTCCCTTGAGTTTCTCTATTTTCTTCTCTAAGCTCTTAATGTAGCTACTCTGGTCAGCCTTATTCTACATCCAAAACATGAAAGTCAAGGTTCAGAAATAATCTCAAGAGTACAGGTAGAATTATAGACAATTACTGGAATGAACAGAATCAGTACAACCTATAACATTTAATAGAAGAAAATAGCTCAACATTTTTCAGTCTTAGAATCACGTGAAAAATTTACGAAAACTCCTTAACATCATGAACATGAAGTGCACAAAATTTGGTGCAAAAATACTGAGACGTTTGAAAATGAAAATTCCTCAAAGTTTCGAAAAATTGGAAAATTTTACGGAAATGACGATATCATTATCTAAACGAAGGATTTTGGGGCTCGTCGGTGGTGCTAGAACAATAAGTGGTTCTAGGTTGGGTTCTTCTCGTCGAGAGCTTTACAATGGTATATTACATTGTCAAAATTCCTCCTGGATCAAAAGTTATGGCCATTTGAAGTTTGTGCGAAAAACACCTCAACTTCCATACAATTTGCAAGGTCTACAGCATGCGCTTGCTGGAATTCACTTTCTGCTGCAATTCTGATGCTACTGCAATCAAGTCTGCTGTTTTCCACCACTGTTAGAATCATTCTGATGCATTCTGGGTCTAATGACAAAGTCTTCTGCATTCAGATCTACTGATTTCCATCTGCTGGTTCTGGTTTCAGAATACTGGTTTGATGCTACTGTTTTTTTTTGTTTACTTGAAATTTTTTTCTACTCATTTCAGACATGCTGCTGAAACACTCGAAGCTCTATTTCATTCTGATTTGTTTCCCTTACTGATTTTCCCAACTGTACATAGTTGGTCTATCGTTTCAGTAGTCTGTTACAGTAGTTTATTTTCAAAAGTCTAGTAGTTTGTCAGAATTTATTTTCAGAAGTCTATCAGAACTTATTATTTCTAGTTCCTCATCCTCAGATTATGAAACCTGGTTTGCTCTGATACCACTTCGATGTCACGCCCCAGGGACGGGGTTGGTCGACACCGACGTTGCTCTCAAATTTGCATTCGAAAACAACAAGCCTCAGAAGTACAAAATTCAGAAATCAGTCTTTTTATTCATAAAACTAAATATTTCATTGTCTGATACAAACTTAAATAACCAATGTTTTATAGAGGAAATGTAAAAATCAGACATAACAATGTCTTAACAGATGCAGCGGAAAAAAAACATAAATTAGAACTGAGAAACAACAGTCTTCTTCAGCAGCCCCAGAACTGATTTTGCTCTTCTTCTTCTAACGTTTCTTCCTTGTTCTTATCTGAGATGAGTTTCGTGGGTGAGTTATTTGGTCATCACTCAATAAGCGGGGCGGGAATAACTCCCAGTTTACAAAATCATTTTTAACAGAAACAATACTACAAATCATATAAAAAAATTCTTACTTTCAGAACAGGAATCAGTATTCAGGAATAACAAGTTTCAGAACAGAAATCAGAACTTAAAATTTAGAAAGCAAGGACTGTGCACGTTTGTGAATTTCATGGCTAAACTGATATCATTTCCCTATATGTTCTCTCCTCTAAGGGGTGAGGCCAATAATCAGTAATCAGGAATGTTTCAGAATATATATTTCTACCATTAGTTCATTAGGTTTCAGTGCTTCAAAAATCAGAGATAAAAAATAAACAATACATATACTTTGCTTCAAGACAGAAATTATCAAACTGGTTTCAAGATATTTATACATAAGCCCACTTACCGAAATTTGCTAAAAAGTTTCGGTTGAAGTCTGGAATCTGCTTGCTCTCGCTATTGGATTTTACTTCTCGAAAAATGCACTCTCTTAGCTCGAATTTCAAGTGATAACTCAAGATTTGTGTAACACCAATTCAGAGATTTGAGGGTGTTATTTATAGACAAAATTCTGACTGTTAGCCTCCCAATTAATGGCCATAATCTGCCATGATGTGTCATTAACAGCCTTTATTCCATGTTAAATGCTTCAGTTACAAGTCATAAGCTGATTCAATAGCTGTCTGCTGGAATCTCGCGCTACTGAACTCTTCTGTTGTCGGATTCTATCTACTGGAAAAATACCAGCTTCTGAAATATTAGTTGCTGCTGGAATTGTTAGCTTCTGCTGAAATTTTTGCATTGCTGCCGAATATTGCTAGCTGCTGCAAAATGCTAGCTACTGCTGGAAATTCGGGTTCTCACACCGGGGAAAGACAAGGGTTGGCCACTTTCCACCTCGAGGGTGATGGTGAACCATTGTACCTCTATTGAGAACGAGATCGGCTTGAGCCATGAGTTACAGCTGAAGGAATTTATGAACCAACGCCATCTAATATTAATATTTGAAATGCTCCAATAGCTTGAAGAGATCGAAGTGACTTCTAGGGAAGATGATGAAATTATGATGAACAAGTAGGTTGAGGACAACCATGATCTTCTAGAATATGGGAGTAATGTCATGTGTCTTACACGTGATAACCCATTACAGCAAGATGGAAATCTCAAATCCGATGGATAAGATTGAGATGTTGCTATCCTTATTTGAATTGGAATCTTACTATCATCTTTTATTGAATTTTGTTGGTTGATATATTTGATTTAACAATTATAATTTATTCTGGTTTAGTTTGAATAAATGTGATAATTCCCAAAATATTGTGAGTTTATGATATGATGATTTTTTTTTTTTATTTTAGATTAGAATATTGTTATCTTTATTTTAAATCATTGTACTCTCTTATATATTAGTGGATTGAATCAATACAAAATATCAGAAAAATTATTCACAAACTTGTGTTAAAGAGATCTGAGGTACTCACCAACGAGCCTGAAACCCAAGAAATTGAGACGTTCTCTCTAACGAGCCCTCAAATTTACAATAGACTGTCCTATGACGAGATCCATATCGTGGTAGCCTAACAAATTCTAATTAGTTATTTGAGAATTATTAGTACCAGTTGAGTATCTTGTTTCTATTAGTTTCAATCTAGATCTTGGTTTCAATATTGATCCTTTGTGTACGAGAAGAACAGGGAATTTTCAATTTTCCAATCAATATAATTTCCATTGGCATATTTTTCATGTGCATCAAAGAAGCAACTGTAAAAATGAAAGCAATTCTGGTGCAAGAAAATAGATATCGATTGAGATAAACTACGCACTCCAGACTTTGCAAAATGATCTGCAAGTGAAATTGAAACCATTGGACTTGCATGTTATTTTGGGACCATGACACTTGATAAGAAGTCAAACACTTGGATAACAGGTTGATAGATAGAAGGCATTAGCCATTAAGGAACATTTGTCGCGTAGAGTCGAGAAATCAAAACCATTGGTCCTTTTAGAAAAACTTGATTCAAAATGCTTCTTTTAGTAACTATCACTCTAAGTTTTGAACAAGGACTTCAAAGTCCGAAGCATGAAATGTCATGTAGAATGCTTTGATCAACCCCATTCACCTCACGATTCTCTTTATGGAAATTTTGCAGCATGTAAGTAAATTTTATACTTGTGATAAGATCATATACGAGTTGCGTGATGTACGACTGGCCAAGCTTAAACAGATTCGAGGGGAAAACGATTCGGTCCAACAGCAGCGAGTGCGAAGTTGAAATGTGTGACCTGAAATTCATATTACCCGTGGACTCCGTGTCATTAATCTATGAAAAAAAAGTAACATGACCACCCTCAAAAGTCATAAACCATGGTGAGGTACTGATTTTTTCCCTTTCTGTGATATGTTGGTAATTTTATGCTTCAGTTCAGTTCTTTTGTTTTGATTAATTTTTACTTTCAAAGGGGTCACTTCTTTCGTGAGTTCGTCAAGTTGACTTCACTGATTGAGAAACAGATATTGACTCTCGCTTTCTTACTTGTTCTTTGAGAAAATTAAGAATTCTGCCTTCATTTTGTTCTCTTCATGTGTCTCGGTTTTCGAAGTCTAAAATAACGAGTCCCCTAATGGAATCTAGAAGAGCCAAAGATTAAAATTGTTGTTTCATCTTCTCAACCTGCTCAAATTTGAATTCCTTTTCATTTAAGGGAAAAAAAACAGCAACCTGCTTGTTCTTATGACTCTCTGCGTACATATGTGGCTGACTACGGGTATATTTCAACTTCATGGTGGCTAATGACTAAACGCGAGGGCGTGATGTGTATACTACATGAACGAACAATACCATGGATCGTAAGGATCTGCTGAGTGATAGAGTTTATACAATATCAATTTACTTGCTAAAACATAAAACCTAGTGAGGCTTTTTGCTGGATGGCGACTTTCAAATGCAAGATGTTACTATATTCATTCACTGCCAAAGGTTCTCTTCGGAAAGGTTAGTCACTAAAACTACCTGCCTAGTATTCTACAGAACATTAATTTACATATCTTCCGTGAGTGGTTACCATCATGCTTGAGATCTCTGGGCAATAGAATTTCTGCTCAAGGGCTCGCTTTCACCCATTCATAACGTCCCGGGAGCGGTGAGTCATTCACAAAGTCGAAGTTGTATCTGTAAAAAATAAACAAACGGGTCACTCCACTAAACCACGCCCTAGTTATAAAGTGTTAAAAATAACTCGAGGCAGCATACTTTTCTATAAAATGGCGTTGCATGGATTGCTCCTCAATAGCAAAGAAATCCTCCAACTCAAGCGGCGTAGGCATGCTTACGAGAACAGCATTTAAGGGCACCCTTTGGTTAGGGGTCCTGAAATGCATCCTTCTGGTAGAAGAGCTCGGGGTCACTGCAGCCCTAGTTGAACTATAGGGAGTGCTTTCCCTAGTGATCCAGCTGAAGATAATAAAATATATATATATATATATATATATATATTAGTTGTTCCCCAAGCAAGTTATAATCTTAAGATCATGCACCCATACCCTATCATGCTAACTAAGCGCTACATGAAGGAAGAATATTTGACAACAATGAGATGATACTTGGACGCATTGGTACAAGAAGAGCAACCCAAAGTACTAGTTCTGATCTTTTTGTGGCCCCATCAAGACGACATATGCTGCAATCGCGGATAAGGTTCTCTGCCACTACAGTACAGGACAAACAAGTTTTAGCAAGTAAATTTCTTCCTTCTTGACTATCAAATTTCCTTTTTTACTGTCAAATCCTTGGAGAAAAAGACACTGCTTCTGGTTAATGTTCAATATCATTTTAAAGAAACACAATCTAGCAGAGGGGTTACCAAGATAATTTGCAGTGAGCAAAAAAGCTAAATGTTAGTGAAACCGGTCACATTCCGTGTTCAAAAATTTCAGCAAAGAGCAGTTAATCACGTCTTCATTTACCCACTGCAACAGTAAGGAAAAATAATAGAAGCCACTAAAGTTTAAAAATGGCAGCAGCTGTGTAAGCGAAATGGAACAAAAATTGAACTACAATAATTGTGGGGTACCCCTCTATGCCTGTGTTGTCCTTTTTACACATAGGGTAAGTGCCAAGTGGGGCAGTGAAAGATTCGCAAGCCGAGATCGTTTATTTCATTAAAAATGAAGGTACATTGATTTTACTCAGTTTCCACATATGACATAAGATACTAACACAATGCACTGAAAGAGAATGAAAAGGGTATTTCAATAAATACTCAGTCTCTCATGTGAAAGGAAATACAATTTGAAAGCACTAGTTTAACTGAAAACAGTTGCACATAAAGCTCAGCAGTCAGCATCCGTTTCAGTGAAGAAAAGAACTGAAGAGATTGAAGAAAAATCAAGTCGCAATCATTCCCAACTCAAATAAGAAAACTTCTTTATAGAACTCAATTCAGAGCACAAATGTTAAGGTATAATACTCTTTCTCAAGAACCAGAGATTTACACAGCAAAATGAAGAAGAACGAAGACCAATAACGGATAATCTTAAGAAATTAAACAGTTACAAATCTCTATCTAATTCATCAAAATCATTCAAATATGTCGATTCTGACATGAATACTGATTAACACGAGTGAGTAGAAGTTGCATGAGTGAGTGAGTGTACCTGTCCCTGGCTTCAGTATCGAAATTATTTTCACCGAAAGAGGCGTCGATTCCCAAACCACCCGCTCCTATCGAACACGAAATCGAAGCAGCTTCACAACACTCCTCGGAGTGTTTCTGTCCTTGGAAAACGCAGCTACGACGCCGGACTTTTCGCGAATTATGCTGCGGCGGCTGTTTCTCCAGCCGCCGCGAGCGAAGCAAGAGGTAGCACGAGTCAGGATTCTCCGGAGCAGCAGTAGAAGCGGCGGTGGACTGGAGGCGCTGGAGAGCTAAGGTTTTGGCACGAGTGCGTACGCCGAGCGATGATTGTGACATCTCCATGACCGGCGTTTCACCTGAAGTTTTGGCTTTCCTCATGTACTTCCCCATGTCCCTGTGAGTGAAGAAATAAATAATTCACGAAGACGGGGAGGGGGGTGGCTCTTTCTTTATATGTAAAATTAGGGTAAATATTTAAAAAATCCCTTAAAACTTTTATTTTGGATAGATTTAAATTTCCACGTACACTGACATTTTTACCCATGCTCCAAATAAAATTTCGTGAAAAAATTATTACAATTTAATCTCGAACCCAAAATTTGGATATAAAATCATCGATTATGCTCGAAATTAATCCAAATATTAGTATACATTTTCCATTATTTTTGTCATCACCCACAGCATATTGTTCTTACTTTGTGCCTTATCCTTGGTTGTGTATATAAGTAAGTATCTTCCCACTGATCAATTTGGTATTGGAATGTAGTGTTTCCGAGTGGAAATGAGTATCAGAATATGTTCACAAATTTATTTTCTTGAAATATTTGCTTTTTGGAAAAAGGTGAGGCAAATGAAAACAATGGCGCTTTCTTTCTTTTTCTTTTTTAGTTTGAAAATTAAAGAAAGAAACAAGAATGAAAAGAGGAGCGGTCATGCTATAATGAAGAATGATACATTGACTTGTGTAAAGCAATAAAGCCCCATTTGACATGAAAGAATCTCAATCACAAAGTAAAGCCCTCTTTTTATTTTCAAAATAATAATAATAATAATAATAAAGCCTTCTTTTTCAAAAATTCATAGATAATAAAGAAAAACATGTCTTTTCTTGAAATACATGCTTTTCTATTGAAGTTCCTGAATTGCTTTTCGTTTTTCTTTTCTTAAATTTATCTAAAAAGCATCAATTGCGGAGTCTGAAACTACAATAGACGAATCAACTTAGACTAACTCCTAAACTCAAAAAGAATCTAGCCGGACACGCTAACTTGAACCCCTCACCCCTTGTCAAGACATCCGTGAAAGAAGCTCACCCTCGAGCCCTGGGCCGGTCGGCTGGGTCTTTCTTTGTTGTTCTGTTCCTGCCACGAGAAAGGAGAAGATCGTCTTTCTTCAAAACTACGATTCGAAACGGATAGAAAGTATACGACCCTCCTGGTCTCCACCTACTTGTGGAAGACATGTTGAGTCCAATTGTGGGTGGAGAAGACGTCTATGCTTGAAACAACTCCTTACCTTAAGATTGAAATCATTTAGCGTCTATCTATTCCATGTATTCTTGTGAGGAGAAGCCCCTTTCCCTTTCAGTCTCTTCTCCCGATCAATTATTTCTTTTATAAAGAAAGTGTAGATATAAATATGATCTGAGAGTCCTTTCTCTCAGATAATAAAACTTTCGGGTTAGTGTTGTCCGAAGCTAGATGCAGGTCTTTCTCAAAGTATCTATGTTATATAGGGTTCACATGTCACATGCACATTGTAATAACATTTGTATTCTCTCATATTTATTTTAACATTAACACTCATTATTTAAGAGTTTAATTTCATTGTCTATCATTTATCTTTATTCTTATTTTATATTAAATAAATACATTTTCAATTTATTTATACGATTTAAATGATTATTACTTAAAATAAATAATAGTATTATTGTTAAATATATTTATTACTTGAAATTATTTCATCTTTTTTAGAATAATAATCATAAAATCATCGGTTTGAGCTCTGAATAGATTGTTCGGGTTCCTCACATTCACCGTTGAAATGATAGCATAAATGAAAAAAAAAAAATAATAATAATAAATCTCAAATTTTCCACTTGACACTTCACCACATTATAGGAAAATAACACTTCATATATAGCATAGAAAAATTTGTATATCTTCCTTCTAGACGACATAGAAGATAGTCGAAGCTTCGAGTACGCGTAAAATGATTGTTTTCCCTAAATTCACTTCAATTGTATGACTAGAGGGGGCGGCCAATAAGGAATGATTTTAGGTTTGGCAAGAAAAACGTGGACTGGTAAATGACACTACGATGAAAGCATCTTTTACACTTATTTTATCGTATTTAGATGTACGTAGAGTAGTTATATTAGGACTAAATTAGTGGCTTCTTTGAATAAAACAATATGCTATGCTCTATGATTGTTTTTCAGCCTTAATTTATGCATGGGCTCAATGTGGGCAAACACACACACACACACACACATATATATATATACTAGCACGTCTACCGTGTATACCTATCTGAGCACCGATGATGTGATACTCACATATACATTTAAGTTCAAAATTTTAAATTTTTATTTGCTAATATTAGATGTTTAGCTGTTTACACTAAACCTAAAAACAACAAATGTTTTTTCCTTAATGACAAAATTTTAAGCTCATTTTTTTAAATTTTTACATGCTATTATTGGCCAGATACAACTTATATCCTTCTGTATATTGTTTTTTCTCAATACAAAAAAAATTCTAATTAGCGACGGTATATTATGTCGCTAATTAGCGACGTTTTATAAACTGTCGCTAAAATTTGCGAAGGTTTTAGTAAAACATTCGTAAATATTTAAATTGCGACGATTTTTGTTTAAACCCATCGCAAAATATTTCGACGGTTGTTGAGAAACCATCGCTAACACCTGATTTTTTTGTAGTGTCTTAATGAGTTATGGACTTCATATGCTTTGATTAAAGTCTTACCAATTAATATTACTTACTGTTTTATATTCCATATTCTCGATAAAATCCAGAAAGATTCACTTTTTTCTTTCAATGTTTTTCGACCATTCAATTTTTTTTTTAAATTTGTGCCTTTTTTTGCAATTGGAAATAAATTCATGCATATTTTTTGATTGCAGAGTTTATATTTTCTATCAAAATATTTGGTTGGGGGTTCTGTACTCGTTGCTCTTCATCATTTTTCATCGTTTTCACATCAATTAACATGTGCTTCTGACCGTGTGTAACTTGTAAACGAACCTTATAACACATTATTTCGGGTTGTCGATTAACCGGTGCTTTTTTTACTTTACTAATTATAAATATTTTTGACTACACTAAACTAAGATCTTGGCTCAGCCCTGTATGCATCTATATTGCTATATACTAAATTGAAGTTGGAGTGGGCTACAACCACCATAAATTAATTAAACAACAATTTTTTTAAAAAAAAATAACCGAGTCATTTATTGATTGTAACAAGAGTTTGTTTCCACGAATACATTAAAAAAGGATTAATTAGGCATCACCACAATCATTTATAAATATTTTTGAGGTAATCAAATACACACACACATATATAAACTTCGATTATTCTATATAATTGTGTTTTTAGAGGAAATTGTGACCAATAAATTCATTGCTCGGTCGGGAAAATAAAATTGAAAATTAAACTTCACTTTGATAGGCCATAGAACCTAAAATATTTCGGTGGTAATTTGAAACAATTGTTGTAGCCATTAGCCACCACTATTTTTCTATACTTATTATTTTTTGTCCTAAAAGTTGGGCACAACGGTATTATTTTTGTAGAGTATAACAAATCTACAACTTTGACCGAACGAACGAGCATTATTTTATTTTATTTTGTTTTTTATAATTAATGTTGTTAGCCAAAATGGTTCAATCGAAAATATGAATACAACGGGTAATAATAGGAATTTCTTGTATGTAAAGACAAAACACCAAACGAAATAAGTATATTATCAAAAGTATAAAAGTCGTGTATATAAGAATAACAAGAAAGAGTAAACAAAACCGAAGTCTATAAAAAGTATCGTTTTCTTAAAACAGAATTGTCCCCTCCGATATGTGTTTCGAGGATTAAATCGGACGAATGTATCTCAGTATACAACGGACATACCTGTAGCGATGTAGCACAAATCACCACACCGATGAACAAAATTAGTACCTGGATTTTATCAGCAGATCACGCAAAACCACAAACAGCTTGCGCATAGTGTAAATAGAAGAAAGAAAGTAGGAACGGGGGAGAGAGCAGACGTTTTTGTTGGTGTGTTTTCGAGTTTGACACATCTTTTATTTATATAGATTGATTGCATCCATAAGAAAAGTCAAAAGTTGCCAACAATAGGCAGCATATGAAGCACCAACAGCCAGACATGTGGAAGGTCTTTTCCGGAAATTTTTTTAAAAAGGTAAAAGGTGGCATAGCCTAGCCAGGCGATTTTTGCCTGGATTGATTTGACATTCGACGCACACAGACCGTACTTGTACGTTTGAACACAAATCTAACCTTTTCTAGTGCAAATCGGTCATTTGATTTGCACTTACGCACGAAAGAGTCTCTTGATGAATCATTTTTATACTTTATAAGATGTAACTCAATATAAATTTATCTATTCCGCTTTTATTTTACTACGATGACATGACGCTTTTGTCTTTGTGTGATAAATCAAGATGGGCTTAAATTTAATAAATATCTTATGCAAAAACTAATAGACCGAAACATCTCGTATTTTTTAAAATTTGTGTGAAAAAAGGTTAACAAGTTAAAAACATCTATTTATGTTCAATTTATTCCTAAATTTCTGTAAAAAATTTAATGAGCTAGTCAATTAGCTAGAAACTCTTTTAACACAAAAACTCACATGATCATCTCATTAATCAATTTTATAAGACAAATTTCATATCCAATCTGATTCATAAAAAAATATTATTTTTTATTTCAAAATATTATTTTTCACTCCAAATATGAACCTAATTGACCATCTTTTATGGTACAAATAGCTCTTTAAGTACATGATCAACAAACCTTACAAAAAATTAAACAGACCCAAGTTAAAATTTATTTTAGCATGTTGTAGAAATAGATATTTGAATATCATACTAAAATTTTCAAATATTTATCTATACATATATTTTTTACACAAAAACTAATCTGAGAATGTCTCACAAATCAATTCGGTGAGACGGGTCTCTGATCGATCGAACTCATGAAAAATTATTATTTTTTATGTCAAAAATATTACTTTTCAATATAAACATGGATCGAGTTAACTTATTCTTGAGACCGTCTCATGTATATAAATTCTTGAGATCATCTCATAATAAACATACTCTATTTTTTGTCATTGAGAGAAATTACACCAAAAAAAAAAAAAAAACAAACAAAC
Source organism: Primulina tabacum (assembly GCF_025594145.1). Taxonomy (NCBI): domain Eukaryota; kingdom Viridiplantae; phylum Streptophyta; class Magnoliopsida; order Lamiales; family Gesneriaceae; genus Primulina; species Primulina tabacum. The sequence continues at coordinate 47,938,660 of NC_134550.1, read as the reverse complement.
ACACACACACATATTTATAACATTTAAAATACCATTTTTCTTCTCCGATCGCTTTAGTTTTCTGTATATGTCACAAGTAAATGTTGGAAAACCACTTGTAACAAAATATTTGCTCTTGTTGAGGTTTAACAACAAATTTAAAACATATACGATTTTTTAGCTTATTATATTTTCACAGTGGAAAATTAGCTTTAAATTTCGCATATGTGCTTTTAATTTGTTATTTTTTCACAACTATTTTTAGTAAATGTATTAAAATCTGATTTTAATAAAATCTGACTTTATAAGAACAAACGAGGCAATATAGTCTTCTAGTTAACCAAAAACAAACGAATCATCAACTCCTCTTTTGAAAGAGACTGTGCATTTTAATCCAGTGCAAAAAATATTCTCTAGTTTAATATATGTTATAGGAATATACACAAAATTATTTTTATCATAAAAATGGGAGAACAACGTTTTTGGTTATGAAACTTATATTTTTTTTTTATTTTTGGTTTTATTATCGATCAATTCACAAATTTAGTCGACTAATTTCCGATTTTTTTCACTTTTGATCCTTTTTCATCGAAATGTAAATATGATATCAGAAAATGATAACGTAACAATAAAAAATAATGATGTAGAGAGCCGGACATCGTTGGCTTAAAACAGATCCAAGAACTCATTTTCTTCTGACCAGAAAAAAACTAGCAGTATTGAAACCTTTGCACAATCTTACTGGACTGTTTGCATAATATTTGATTTGCGGACGTGCCAGGTACAAAAACGCACCAATTTGTATAAAAACAACGAAAATCTAACTTCTAAGAATCACGACGATTATGAAAACTAAATTTGACCGTTCGTTATAGTTTCCTAAACAAATACAACATCAAAACGAAAGAAAAGACAATAGAACTTGATGAAATAAACTCTCAACAAGATATGTATCAACAAATCAGTAGGAAATTACAAAACCATGAAAAATATAACAAAATAGTGCTAGAATACGTATGAGGATGCTAAAATATAACTTGAAAAGCATGAAAAAGCTTGACTAAATCTATGAGAATTATGCACGCCTGGAGTTTTTGCGATGTGTGACGTGTCTTCCCTGTTGCTTTGGCCTATCATTTTCTTCTGAATGCTGAGCAGTTCTCTCCACTCTCCCATGATCCACGATCTTCTCCTCTTTTCTCCCACGATCTTCTCGACTTATCTAAATAAATTTGAATCGATGGGAATCTATCTACCACATTTGATGTGCTTTCATAATTTAATTGAGCCTTTATAATTAAATTTGACTTTCATAATTAAATATTCTAGCCCAAACAAGAACTTCAAAACGATAACTCTTATTATTGCTATACAAAAAGCAGTAATTTAAGTATAAAGAAAATTGTGTTTGGACAACCATTTTACATTGCATAATTTGACAAGAAGTGCAAGTATAGATCAAAACCACTTGTTGAGCCCGTATTCAGAGGTCAGACTTCGGTCCTTTTGAAGTTTGAACAAAGAAGCGGGCACCTATTTCGCAAGTAGATTTTGATGGCTATCCACTTTGAGAAGGCTTGAAAACACCAGCGTAGGCTTCAAATGACATCGAAATCAGAAATTTGCAGTGGAATGGTGCTGGCTGACGTTGTGATTTTCCTCTGTGTCAGAAGAGGTGACAAGAGTGTCGTTCTCAGCATCTTCGTTGGTGTTAACAGAAACATGCGTGGTGTTTCCTAAATCTCCCACATCATCACTCAGGGCATCGGAGAAGGCTGAAATGGCCTGCGATTGTCCTCTCAGCAGTGTCAACAACATCGTATGCATAGCACTAGATTTAAGGATTTCAAACTTGTGATCTGAGGTGTGTTGCTGATTAAACCGGCCATGAAGCTTGGAACTCGTGGAGTAACAAGTTTTACAGAGGTCGTAGCCTATTTCCTCTACACAGTCTTTGCATTTGTATCTATCACCAATTATTGGATACATCTGCAAGCAGGTACAGTTTTGGAGCATGATACAATACAAATCTGTGAATAACATGTGACAATAGAAAGTGTGCTAATGGAGCTTATTTTGAGAAAGAAAAGAAGACTAAATGAATTAGAAACCCTTGCAATGTTTATTGTCAAAAATGTAGAAGAGTTCCAGGTGAAAGTTCCCAATCACCTTGGCTCCTTTGTTTTTAAATTGTATCTCTCTTTAATGGCTTTTCTTGGTTCGATAAGATTTTTACCATATTGGAGGTTAGACCCTATCCTCCTCTATGTACCTAAGTTTCAGCTTTATATATATTTTTAGATTGGGGTCTGCCTTAATCGATGCTGATCGACAGTTTTGTTAGAGCCTCTACCTTACTGCTAGTACAATTTTTTGCTGGTTACCACAAAAAAAAAGATAGCTAACTGACTGCAGAAAAGATTAACAGATTAACAAAGTGCAAATTACTCGAACTGCAAATAATTTAATAACTCAATCAAGTTAGCAAATCAACATACCCCGCAAATGTCACAACCAACCCCAATATGGACCTTCGAGCTAGCATCCCACAACGGCAAAGGATCCTCTCCTGATGAAAGTTGAAAATGGACTTTCTTGTTATCAGCATCCGATGAGCCTTAAAACCACATGTTTGTATCAGAAATATTGGTACTCAGATGCACAGCGGTGGCATCAGGATCGTACAGTATGTCCACAAAAATGAAATAATTTTCAATGGCAGTAAGAAAAGAAGACTTCAGAAATTTTTGTCCAACTTGCTGCCAAGAGACAGATTTAAGAACCAATGCTTCAAACGTGTGAAGCAAAAATATAAACTGTAATCATTCCCCTAAATAGTCATCCATAGAAATAGGAAAATTCCATTACTAATGATTATTTTATCCACTTTCATTCTACGGATTGAAATTTTCTTTTTTATGCGTACAGTATATTAAAAGAACACATGCAAAAGGAAAGTGCAAATTGAACAAAACATTTCTACCATAAGATACCTAGTAACACAATCAAAATTACTAAAAATAAGCAATGAAATCATACAAGCACTTAGAGTCTCGCAAGGAAATTGCTCTTGTTTCATCAGTAGACCTTTACGCTTCCCATATTCTTTAGGGAATTGTTCCTCCAGAAAATGATCAAACTCCAAGCATACTTTTGGAATGTCACCCGGATGCGGATGTTGACAAACTTCACACATGAGCATCTCATTTGTTCGAGGGAAAATGCAGCATTTACAAAATACTGAAAATATTGCAGGTGATGTGGTTTAGACTTTAGAGGAACGATATTAATTCTAAGGTTGAACATGAAGTTTTTTACTTTTCCCATAAAAAGATCAGGAAGCAATGGTGTCAACAAATCATACCGTGACCACAATTAAGAACTGCAGGCCGGAAGAGCACCTGCTTACAGGAACCACACAATACTTCATCAGCTGAAACCAGCTTCCAAGCTCTAAGATTACTATTTCCGGGATTCGTATTTTTATCTTTGACACTGATAACATTAGTTGTCAAAGTATCTTCTTTGTGAGCTTGTAAGTTTGGCATGTCAGTCTCCGGGCGAACTGGATCAGGTCCAACCTGCTCCAATCTCCCCAGAATCTCCTCTTTTCCTATAGAACATGGATTGAGTGATGAATCAGCTCTAGATATGCATGGTTGCAAAGAATCAGGAGACTGGATCACAGGGTCTTCTGGTTGTACTTTGTCTGCGGGAACAATAAGTTGGGGCGAGAAGTAGCCCATTAACTTCTCATCTTCTGCAGCATGAAAAATCATCAAATTGCTTAAACGACTTGCTCAACTTGCATCCATTATTATCAACCAAGTACTAAAAGAACTGTAATACAGTAAAGCTGACCTAAAATTTGGTTTCCTCTTTTCTCATAGGCAACAGGATACATTTTCAAGAGCATCAAATGAAGTGTCTGACAAATTGAAGGAAAATGATAATACTGGTTCCTACATATTGGACAACGGGACTTGTGCAGACCATTCATGGACTTATGAATACACCAGAAACAGGAGATATGACCACAAGCTGTGACATATGAGAGGAAAAAATTAGTTACAAGCTAATATACCAAGGGGTTATGCATAGGTATAACGGAATAAAACTTTACCTAATACAACAGGCTTGTATAGAACATCTCTGCAGAAGAACATTGAAGAAAAAAGTTTAACTGCAGACAGAACTCACATGAGAAATTTCTGAAGAAAACAGGGGTGCATACAGGTGGAAGGAATGAACATGCACAGTAAATGCAATTTGAATATGTCCACGGAAATTCTTGGAAACTTCAAAGACTACATAACGGCTTAATATGCAAACCAAGCTGGTTTCTATCAGTTCATAGCAATAACAACTAGAAAGAACAAAGTGGAAATAATTTCACAACAAAGCAAATAGAATTACAGAAGATCCCAACAAACGAAAATTCTGGAAATCAACTGATAGCAAAAATAAAAAAGCGCAAATCGACAAACAAAGCGAGATGAAAGCACCAGCCAGCAGAGTAGTTCTCTCCTGATTCCGCACCATGAAAAAGTACATTCGTGCATCACTAAAAGCATAGAAAACACAAGGAACCGTCTTCAAAGAACACGCAAGATTGTTCATCAATTATTGGACCTTTTTCCTCTCAAATTCAGATAAATGGCAAACCCATGATGATTGCATAGGAGAAATTAACCTCGAATGGCACGACACCGCCGTATGACGAGCAAAAACAAACTGGCTCTTCGCGCAGACAAATTGGCAAATGAATGCGGGAAAAAAACATAGATATGGCATCGAAAATTACCGGCAAACGCAGCAGATAAACGCTTCGTGTAGCAGCTCCGATCCATCGTCATCGGATTCATTCTCCGTTGCTTTATATTTGTCCGAGAATTCCATATCAGCCCTGCGTGATAGAGAGGTTAAATCCAGAAGACGGAATTGATGGAAGAAAGTCAAGTAAAATGATGAGATATCTAATTATACCGGTTCAGCTAACCTTGTTACATTCGAGCCGGCCTTCGTTAAAAACCGCGCTTTTTTTTAAATATAATATCTAAATGTTTATAAAACATAACAACCAAAATTTTTAATATATTAAATGGTAAAATTATATTTTCATGATATAATTTGCATTTTTTAATTTTTATTATATTAACTGTAAATTTTTATTTTTAACTATGTAACTTGTATTTTTTTCGTTGTGGGGTTTTCTTGATTGGGGGTGAGTTTATGATATATCAGGAGTTCTTTAAGTGAGATGATTGACCGATCATCTTATACAAAACAAAAATCAAGAATAAATCTCCCTGTATAGCATAGACTCACCCCTTGATTAGAGTCAAGCTTGTCGGCTGAAAATTGTTTATGTGACGGCCGCAAATGCTGTGAAACGTTCACTACTCGTTTTTCTTAAAAAATACTAGAAATTTTTTCCTTTCCAATTCATTCAGCCGCAACACTACGCATTTAAAAATAAACCAACAAACTATTATTTGAAAATAAAAAATAAAGTAATTCAAAGCATAAAATCGCAAAATGTCAACCAACCTAAACTAACATTATTTCAAAAATAAACATACTCACAAAAAGCTCTCAAAAGCATCATAAGTCATAAAAATTCTTAAGTAATCATAAATCATAAACTTATTTTATTTCCAGAAAACAAGCGACGGTCCTCAGGTTGTGTGCACCTTCAGTCCAGCAATATCAACCATCAAGACCTCCAATAACATCAATCTCGTGCTCACCTGCATCGATCACACCTGGTGAGTCTATTGACTCAGTAAACATTAACCATGATAGCAAGTAATACATATACATTCACAAGCAACAGTAAAAATACTTTTAATGAAATAACTTTTCATGAACATGAACTTTAACGTTTTTCTTTCAACTTATCATATCATATTTCCTTTCATCATATTCGTATACGTTTTCTTTTTTATCGAATTCAGATCCTCAATTGTGACTTTCGTATTAGGTGTAGGTCGATGGATCCATCTACGTTTTACCACGGTACTGGGCGACAAGGACATCAGCGACACTCTCACCCATCAACTGAGCCTTGACCTTAAATATCATCGAATCATCATATTGGTCACAATCAATTCACCTCCTTTAATTTTTCATATTTCTATCACTTATAAAAATTCAAGTACATATAAATCCTTGTTCTTTTAAACAAAGTATGCAAAATATCGTTTAGCATTAACGTTTCAGCGTAAAATTCCATAAACATTTTAACATTTATTACAGCATTCAGGGCACTGCCAGGACGTCTAACATTTTTCAAATGTGAAATGACCGTTTTACCCCTGAAACACTAACTTTCTCAATTTATCCTTAAAATGACGACCCAAATCATTCCAAACTTAACCTAACACTTTAAAATACACCCATAAATATTTCTTAGGCGCAAAATTAAGCTCCTCAACTAATTTCTTAATTCGTTTTAAACTTAGACGTACATCCCGATTTTGATTCGTATCGATTCGAAACTTAACCGAACTTGAACCAAAACTTATTAACACCTAACCATACATTATTCAACCTAAAACAAGCCATTTAAAACCATATAACAAGCCTAGGAACCTTCTAAAATTTTATGCACAAAACCCTAGCCCTAATTAGTTCGATCCCTAGCTTGCCTCGATTCCAGCCCCTTAGCCACCATGTCCAGCCCATATTTACCCATTCTAGGACCATGCCCGACCCCTAGGGACCCTACTGGATAGCACCTACCCATCCTAAAAGCCGCAGCCACTCAAACTTTTTCTCACAAGCGGTACCCGCCGAGCCCTTCGCTCTCAGCTAGCATCGGTGGCAACGCCACTCTATAGGCTAGTGTTCCAATCCTCTCCAAAATTTCAAATGGTCCTATGAACCTCGGACTGAGCTTTCCTTTCTTGCAAAATCTCATAATACCCTTCATAGTTGCTATTTTCACAAATACGTGGTTGCCTATGGCAAACTCTAGCTCTCTTCATCGCTTGTCGGCATAGCTCTTTTGTCGGCTTTGTGCAGTCTTCATCCTATCACGGATTTTGACTACTAGCTCCGTTGTTTGCTTGATCAAGTCTTGACCAAATTCTTTTCTTTCACCAACCTCGTCCTAATGTATAGGTGATCTACACTTCTTTCCATAAAGTGTCTCGTAAGGAGCCATTCCTATAGACGATTGGTAACTACTGTTATAGGTGAACTTCACTAGAGGTAACTTCGGTTCTCAACTTCCTTGGAAATCAATCACACGAGCTCGGAGTAGGTCCTCTAAAATTGGAATCACTCTTTCAGATTGACCATCGGTTTGAGGTTGGAATGTTGTACTGAATAACAACTTCGTCCCCATCGCTGCATGCAGACTCTTTCAGAAAGATGATGTGAACGTCGGATCTCGGTTAGAAACAATGGACACAGGAATCCCATGCAGACGGACTATCTCTTGAACATACAGCTCTGCATACTGTGTCATGGTGAATGTCATCTTGATAGGTAGAAAGTGTGCTGATTTCGTAAGACTATCAACTATCACCCAGAAGGCATTGAAACCTCTAGTAGTTTTCGGCAGTCTCACAACAAAATCCACAGTAATATTTTCTCATTTCCACTCGGGAATAGGAAGTGGCTTAATCATTCCGACTAGCTTCTGATGTTCAGCCTCAACTTGCTGGCATGTCAAACACTCGGACACAAAACGTAAGATGTCTCGTTTCATGCCCGGCCACCAATAAAACAACTGTAGATCCTTGTACTTCTTCGTACTTCCAGGATGAATGGAGTACGGGGTATTGTGAGCTTCCTTCATAATAACCTCTCGCAGTGTATTGCCACTAGGAACCCATAGTCGATCTCATTATCGAACTACGTCCTCCTCAGAATACAACTTCCGACCCTTAGCTTCATCTCTCAGTCTCCATTTTTGTAATTTCTCATCAGAAGACTGACCTTCTTGAATTCTAAACCTCAGAGTCGACTGAACTGTCATTTTATCAAGATTGGGGGCCTCGCCCCTAGCATAAACCGCGAGCTCGAATAGCTGAATCTCGGACTGCAGTGGTCTTTGAAGTGATAGTTGAATAATGATTGCTATCTTTTTACTCAATGTGTCCGCTACTACATTAGCTTTTCCTTGATGGTAGCTAATATCGCAGTCGTAGTCCTTTACCAACTATAACCATCTTCGTTGCCTCATATTCAACTCTTTTTGGGTGAAGAAGTACTTCAAGCTTTTATGGTCGGTGAAAACCTTGCACTTCTCCCCATATAGGTAATGTCTCCAAATTTCAGTGCAAACACTACTGATGCGATCTCTAGGTCGTGAATCAGGTAATTATTCTCATGAACCTTCAACTGTCTAGACGCATAAGCTATAACTTGGTCATTTTGCATTAGGACCTAAAACCAAGCTTCGAAGCGTCCGTATAAAGAACATACTCTTCTTTCCCCGATGGCATCGAAAAAACTGATGCTGAAGACAAAGCTCGCTTCAACTTCTCAAAACCCTCTTGGCATTCGGATCCACAAATAAATTTTGCATTCTTCTTCGTCAAAGAGGTCTAGGGTACCGCAATAGATGAGAACCCTTTAATGAACTTCCGATAGTAGCCTGCTAGACCCAAGAAACTACTGATCTCGGTTACGCTCTTTGATACTGGCCACTCTCTAACTGTCTCGACTTTTCTTGGATCAACTTCAACTCCATCTCTAGAAATGATGTGGCCTAAGAACGCCACTCTCTCGAGCCAAAACTTACACTAGCTGAACTTAGCGTATAACTTTCTATCTTGAAACAATTGTAGAGTCGTTCTCAAGTGCTGACTATGCTCTTCTCGGCTCTTTGAGTAAATCAAAATGTCATCGATGAAGACTATGATGAATTGATCCCGATACGTCTGAAATACGCGATTCATAAGATTCATAAAGATCGCTGGCGGATTGGTCAACCCAAATAGCATGACCATAAACTCGTAGTGCCGATATCGACTCCTAAAAGCCGTTTTATGAACATCGTACTCTTTCACTTTCAATTGATGGTATCCCAAACGAAGATCTATCTTCGAGAAACTCGATACTCCTTGAAATTGATCAAATAAGTCTTCGATTCTAGGCAAGAGATACTTATTCTTGATGGCGACTCTATTCAGCCGGTGGAGTTAAAGAAACGTCCTCAGGAAAGACACTAGGAAAGTCTCTGAAGACCTCAACATCTTCTAGCTTCTAACTGACAAGAATGGGTGACGACGTAACACATGCTAGAAAAAGCTTGGCAGCCTCGCTTCATAAGTTTCCTCGCACACATGCAAGAGATAATGTGTAGCATTTGCTTGTTCCTCGCTGCCTCAAAGACAAAATATTTCCCGCTGGGTGGTCGAATAGACACTGACCTCTGCCGAAAATCTATCGAAGCTCCATTCAGCGATATCCAATCCATGCCAAGTATGATGTCGAATTCAGGGATTGGGAGTACGATAAGATCTGCCGGAACCACATCCTTTTGCAAACAAAGCTCCAGATTCTTCACAATGCTCGAAGTGACAATTTAATCACCGGAACTTTGAAGCTCAATCTCATATCCTCGGTTATAATATTTAGTCGATTGACGAATGTTTCGGATATGAATGAGTGTGTAGCTCCCAAATCCAGCAATGCGTAGGTAGCGACACCTAGAATGAATATCCTTCCTGCGACGAATACACCGTCAAATCTATTCGTGTTGAAACTTAAGGAATTTCTATCACTATTTTCCCAAAAAATTTCGAAAAATACATGCTTGGAGCCTAAGTTTTCTCGAAAAAATTGCATTTGAGTCCCATCAATTTCCAAAATTGCATTCTAACTCCTTAAGTTTTCGCAAATGGCATTTCCAACCCTCAAGAATTTCGAATTCTACAATTTGGGTCCTAAAATTTCGGAAATTGTTGATTTAACCCTTAGCATTTTGGAAACTGCAAAACAGTCCCTAATTACCTAAGATTTACAAAACAGCCTCTAGACTTTTAAAATTTGTTGCATGTCACTGAATTTTTGAAAATTCCATATTCATCCTAAAATTTTCGGCTTATCTCAATTTCAGCCGTTGGACTCCTCAAAAATTCGGATTAGCCCCTGAATTTTGGCTATTACAATTAAGCCCCTTTAAGTTTCGAATTTTTTCTATTTGGTCCCCATAATTTTCAAAAATACCATACCTGCCCTTATTCTCGTTTTTCTCAATTTCAAGCCTTAAAATCCTTATTTTGATTTAATTAATTCTTTTGCGTTATTAATGCTTATATTTAATGCTCAATTTCTATCATTTTATGTGACCCCTTAAATCCAATTATAGTAGAGCATGCAACCTAATTTCTTATAGGTTCTTCATTATCCCAATCAATCCTCATAACCAATTTAATATTTCATGCAATAAAAGCAATATAAAAACGTTAAATAACTAGGTTACCAGTGATTAGAGTCGTGTCTGGCTCTTCCTCAGCTTCTTTAGCATGCATCACATAATATCTTCCCACAGTTGATCCTCTCTTCTTCGGGCAATCAACAGCTTTATGTCCCTCTTCCTTGCATATGAAGCACATATATGATCCCCACATGTACTTGCCATAGTGTAAGCGATTGCATTCTTTGCATAATGGCCTCTCTTCAGGTTTTGATGCTCCAGGCTGTGGTGGATTTTGTTGTCCCGGCTTCTTCCATTGTCCTTGGGGCTTTGTTGCCCTTGAGCTTTCAGAGGCCCCGTCAATTTTCTATTGACTGGTTGAGAGCTCTGCTAGTGCTAATGCCTCTTGCACTGCATCTCAAAGTCAATATCTTTCAAGGGCTTGCTCAGCTTGGATGCGAAGACAGTGGCAGCTGCATAATCCGCCGATCGTATCATCATCACATCACGGCATATGATAGGTCGAAGACCATCCATAATGTGTCTTAATTTCTCAGCAGCATCCCTATCAATAAAGGGTACAAAGTGGCTACCCCTATCAAATCTTCAAAACGAAAGAAGACAGGATAGACTTTGATACCTCAACTTATTTCTTGATTGCTTCTTTGTTTGGTTGATTGGTTGCAATAAACCCCTCCCCTAAAAAACTCAGCCACAGTCGTGTCTCCTTGACGGAGAGTCATAAATTCCCTCTTCAAGCGTTGTCGAACGTCAGCAGTAAAATATTTTTCATAGAAAATGTTCTTGAATTGCTCCCAAGTGAGTGTGGCAAGATTGACTCCATATTCAACTCTTTCCCACCAAAGAGAAGCGTCTCTCGCAGCATATATGTAGTACACTAACTCGGTCAGCATCTCTCATATTTAGATAACAAAAATGCATCTCAAAAGATCGAATCCAACCCTCAGCAGCAAACGGGTCGGTGGTGCCAGAAAATTCCTTCTGACTCAGCCTTCGGAACTGATCATACATGTCGTGCTGTGGCCTCGGAGCATTCTGAGCCTGCTGCTCAAAGAAACGTGTCATGCCCTCAAGAACACGAGTAGCAGCATCCCCATTAGGAAGTGGGAGTGCATTTCCTTGACGATCCCCATTAGTCTCAACTTGCCTATCGGTATCAGGTGCGCGTCTAGGAGGCATTATATCTGAACATTTTCCAAATTATAAACGTAACCAACATGCATTTAAATCTAAGTTTCTAATCATCCAGCATATACTAATACCTTTTTAGCAAGTTTAAGCATACATAACATTTAACCTCAAAAAGCTTTTAAACATGTAACGTAAACGTATAAACCATGTAAACATGCATGTATCATCATAAAAATCATGTAAAGCAATTAAACTTACAGACTTGAGGCTTGACGTCTTAGCTCTCCGGAACTGGCGGTAGCACAACCCTTTGCAGGAACATTGCTCTGACACCAACTATAATGCCCTAGATTCGACGACTGTCTCCACTGTACCAAGACAAGTCTTTTCAGCGTGCTTATGTCCTCACTCACACGCACCCTAGGAAACTTCCCAGAGGGTCACCCATCCTAGAATTGCCCAAGTCAAGCACACTTAACTTTGGAGTTCTTATGTGATGAGCTACCGAAAAGAAGATGCACCTTCTTGATATGAGTAGCACATATCAAATCTTTTAAGCCTCCCTCAACTGCACAGTCTCATACCTGAAAAGTTTTTGGAATCCCAATCCTTCTAATGTAAGATCAGTTCATTCATGTTCCTTCACCTAGAAGCCTGCTAAGATCCGCTCATTATCCGTGCAACCTCATGGCACCGGCGATCACCCCCGCTCTTGTAATGCCCGAGAATTTTGTTATTGTAATCGAAAATTATTTGTTGATAATTGATGTGATTATAGACAGAAAAGAACAGACCTGGAAAGACGAAAAGAAGACGTGAATTATGTGCGAGGAATGAGCCTCACGCATATGCGTGACCAAGCCGGGCGCATATGCGCGGAGTAGGCAGAGAGCCTCGCGCATATGCGCGACAAGACCAGCGCATATGCGCGAGTATGGCAGAGAACCTCGCGCATATGCGCCGGGAGAGGGCACGCATATGCGCGAGCTGCCGAGAAGACACGCGCCGAGACAGAATGTCTCGCGCATATGCGCCGAGGAAAGTCGCGCATATGCGCGAGACATGCAGTACATAGAGTGAGCCACCTAGCCTTGGACATGCAGGATATATATATCAAAGTTCATTTCCCTTGAAACATTTAGAAAGAAAGAAACGAGAAAAGCTCCGAAGAATCCTTACGCTTTTTCATATTCAAGATTTGTGATTTTACAAGATCCGTCTGTCTGATTTTCAATCCGACTTCAGTACTGTGTTCCTATCGACGAGAGCTTCAACTGGATGTAAGTTTTCTTATGTTTCCATATAATTTGAAAATCTGATATGGAAGAAATCACGATATGACTGTTATTATGTGTTCCTGAGATTGTTGTTATCGTATAATCGAAACCGGATTGAAGAACGGATACCGTATGAAATTGTTATCATTTTCAGATTGAATTTGATTAAGATTATACATATTTGATATCAGATTGAGTCTATATCGATTATGAGTTGTTGAGAGTGATATTTGTCGATTAGTATTTCTGGGTATATTGAGATTATGTAGTTATGCTGTTGAAACATAATTTGATTGAGTTCTGATTATATCCAGTATTGATTTGAGTGATATATTGATATTATACTCCTCGACATTGTCATTGCCAGATTGAGTATTGACAGATTTGAATTCGAGACTTCGACTTCGTCAGATCGACAGAGAAAGGTACAAATCAATGTCGAACCGGGAAGATACGACTCGAGTTAGATTGGACTTGAGTTTCCCAAAACCACATACTTTACTTTATCGAATTGATATTTGCAATTCATGATATTGATATGCTTAGTCTATTGATTTATAGTAGAGCATATATGGAGTCATGGGCTGATGTGCCTTATTATTGGCTGAGTTGCCAAATCTTTGGCAGAACCGCCAAGACACTAGACTTTTGGTGTATCGATGTTGCGTAGGAGCGGATCGACTTCTATTACGGAGATTCGATACAGAATGCCAAAGTCTGTGGGCTGATGTGCCTTATTATTGGCTGAGTTGCCAAGTCTTCGGCGGAACCGCCAAGACACCAGACTTTTGGTATATCGATGTTGCGTAGGAGTGGATCGACTTCTATTGCGGAGATTTGATACAGAATGCCAAAGTATGAATTAGACCGGGATCCCTAGATTAGGAAAGAGTCGAGTCAGAGATTACGAGTCCAGAGTTTATTTACAGCTTTATATCGATTCATGTCTTTTATATTTGATACATGTTATTGATATCAGTTTCATGCTTTTATATCTGTTTATATGATTGCATGTATACGTTGTTTATACTGGGATAATATTCTTTCTGGAGTTATCCGGCTGTTGTTGTGTTTGTATGTGTACATGGCAACAGGTGAGACAGGATCAGGGTCACGAAGAGGATGAGAGATTCAAGATTAGCGTGGAGATCCGGAATTAGAGTAGATGGGTTTTCAGTACTTGATGTAGTGACTGAACATTAGTTTGAAATAAATGTACTTTGTACAGGACTTGTACTTTACTGTTGATATTTATATCAGACTGATTTCATTATGTTCCGCACTTATGTATTTTAAAAAAAAAATTTAGACCCAGATTAATTAAATAATCCTAATAATGATTAAGAAGACGAATTAGGTTTGGGTCCCCACAGCAGGTAGTATCAGAGCAGTAGGTTCCTTAGACTGAGATAGAAGCTAGTGAGCAGGGTAGATTGAGTTTTCTTTCCTATTTTTGCTAGGCTTACATGTTTTACTGCTTTGAAATGCATGTTTACCTGAATATCTGATTTGATTGGGAACATGTGTTATTGAGGAATGAATCAGAACCGATTCTTGATCAGCAGTATGATGATCAGAGGAGGACTGAAACAGATTTGTTGTATTTGGTTACTAATCCTTTTGGTAATCAGATATGCCTCCTCGAAGAATCCCAGAACAAGGAAGTACCTCGATTAATCCGATGGATGATACAGTAACGCCTATGGAAACACTACTGAAGAGATCTCAGTTGTTTGAATCGTCGACTCTGAAAGACACTGAGACTTCTGTTGATTTTGAGAGTGGCGATAGTAGCAGTGGGAAGAAGAAAGATCATTTGAAAGCTAGAGGAAGACAATTTAAGAAGTCTGGTAGTGGTTCATCCAGCTCAAGTGGTTCACGACAAAGCCAGAGTTATACCGGAGTCTGTTGTAGAACATGTGGAGGGAGACATCCCACAGAACAATGCTACAGAGTATATGGTAATTGCCGTATCTGCAAACAGCCGGGACATCTTGCAAGATTATGTCCCCAGAGATGTTCCCAGAGATCCCAGGGAGCAGAGTCATCTGGATCAGTGGCTCAGACTGATATACGATCATCAGATGTTCACTTCTTCCAGCCACCACCGACTACTCCTCAGTCACAGCGGAGGCCAGGAGGAAGCCAGACTGTTAGCCAGCCTCCTAGACAGCAGGCCAGAGTATTTTCTTTGACTGAAGAGCAGGCACAGGAAGCACCAGATGATGTTGTTGCAGGTAACTGTTCTTTATGTGGTTATCCTACTTACGTATTGATTGATACGGGTGCGTCTCATACATTTATTTCTGAGCGATTTGCATTGAGTCATGCATTGCCCGTTGAGTCTTTATCAGCTGTAGTATCTGTCTCTTCACCTTTGGGGAGAGGTCTTGTATCAGTGACGTCTGTTAGACATTGTATGCTACAGTATGATGGACATGAGATTGAGTTAGATTGTATCGTACTTGGGTTGTCCGATTTTGATTGCATTATCGGTATTGATATGCTGACCAAGTACAGAGCTACGGTTGATTGTTTCCACAAGATTGTGAGATTCAGACCTGATATGGCTGATGAATGGAAATTTTACGGTAAGGTTTCTAGATCGAGAATTCCTTTGATATCTGCGTTATCTATGACTCGATTATTACAGAAAGGAGCAGAGCGATTCCTTGTGTATTCAGTTGATGTACTGAAATCGAGCCCATCATTGGCTGATTTGCCAGTGGTCTGTGGGTTTGCTGATGTTTTTCCAGATGAGATTCCGGGTTTGCCTCCGATTCGAGAGATAGTCTTCAGCATTGAATTGATACCAGATACAGTTCCAATTTCTAGAGCTCTGTACAGAATGGCACCGATTGAATTGAAAGAATTGAAAGAGCAGTTGGAAGATTTACTGGCCAAGGGTTACATCAGACCGAGTGTTTCTCCTTGGGGTGCTCCAGTATTGTTTGTGAGAAAGAAGGATGGTTCTATGAGACTCTGCATTGACTACCGGCAACTGAACAAGGCTACGGTAAAGAACAAATACCCTTTGCCTCGTATTGATGATTTATTTGATCAGTTGCAGGGTTCTTCTAAGTATTCCAAGATCGATCTGAGATATGGATATCATCAATTGAGATTCAGGGATTCTGATATCTCAAAGACAGCTTTCAGAACCAGGTATGGCCATTATGAGTTTATTGTCATACCGTTTGGTTTAACCAATGCTCTAGCTGTATTTTTGGGTTTGATGAACCATGTATTTCAGAAGTATCTTGATGATTTCGTGATTATATTTATCGATGATATTCTGATTTATTCCAAGAATATGATTGATCATACTGAGCATTTGAGGACTGTATTGAGAATTTTGAGAACTGAGAAATTATATGCAAAGCTGTCTAAATGTGAATTCTGGCTGAAACAAGTTGTATTTCTGGGTCATATTATATCTGGACACGGTATTTCTGTTGATCCTAGCAAGGTTGAGGCTGTGATCAGTTGGCCTAGACCGACATCTGTGCTAGAAATACGCAGTTTTATGGGTTTAGCAGGCTATTACCGACGATTTATTAAAGATTTTTCGAGTATTGCTAAGCCTAATACTCAGTTGACTCAGAAGAATGCACCATTTGTATGGTCTGAAGAGTGTGAATCCAGTTTCTTAGAGTTGAAGAAAAGATTGACCAGTGCTCCGATCTTGAATATTCCATCAGGTACTGGTGATTTCGTTGTTTATTGTGATGATTCTCACAGAGGATTGGGTTGTGTTTTGATGCAGCGAGGACATGTTATTGCCTATGCCTCGAGACAATTGAAGCCACATGAGACTCGCTACCCAATTCATGATCTTGAATTGGCAGCCATTGTATTTGCACTGAAG
This sequence comes from Primulina tabacum, assembly GCF_025594145.1. Lineage (NCBI taxonomy): Eukaryota > Viridiplantae > Streptophyta > Magnoliopsida > Lamiales > Gesneriaceae > Primulina > Primulina tabacum. The sequence continues at coordinate 47,922,009 of NC_134550.1, read as the reverse complement.
ATATGGCGACACTATCTATACGGTGAGAAGTTTGAGATCTATTCTGATCACAAGAGTCTCAAATATCTATTTTCATAGTCCGAATTGAATATGAGGCAACGAATATGGCTTGATTTGCTTAAAGATTTTGATTGTGAGATCAAGTACTATCCGGGGAAATCTAATGCAGCAGCTGATGTACTGAGTCGAAAGGTATGTTCTTTATCCTTATCGACGATTGTTGTTTCGAATTTGATTGAAGATTGCTGTTTGTTTGGATTAGTATTTGAAACAGATTGTAAACCATTGAGACTTTATGCTATTCAAGTCGAACCAGAGCTGATTTTGAAAATTAAAGAAGCTCAGAAAGTTGATCAGAATGTTCAGAACTCGATTTTGATTGTCAGAGCAAGGCATCGATCAGAGTATCAGGTACGTGATCATGTACTGTATGTAAATAATCTTCTAGTTGTGCCAGATGTTTCAGATTTGAGACGACAGATATTGTCAGAAGCGCACAGTAGTCGATTCAGTATTCATTCTGGTGGCATAAAGATGTATAATGATTTGAAAAGACAGTTTTGGTGGAAACAGATGAAAGCTGATATTACTGAATTTGTATCCAAGTGTCTGAATTGCCAATAGGTAAAAGCGGAAAGAAAGAAACCAGGAGGGTTATTACACATCTTGTCTATTCCTGAATGGAAATGAGATCACATTTCTATGGATTTTGTGACGAAGCTACCGCGTTCCTCCAGAGGTTGCGACGCGATTTGAGTTGTGATTGACAGATTGACCAAATCAGCATGTTTTATTCCGTACAAGATGACGTACAGACATGACCAGATGGTAGAGATCTATGTCAGAAAATTGGTCAGATTGCACGGAGTGCCGAAGTCGATTGTTTCAGACCGTGATCCTCGGTTTACTTCGCACTTTTGGCACAGTTTGCAGCAAGCTCTAGGTACGAAGTTACATCTGAGTACCGCATATCATCCACAGACTGACGGATAGTCAGAGCGGACTATCCAGACATTGGAAGATATGCTGAGAGCTGTAGTGCTAGATTTTGGCACTAGTTGGCAAAATTCTTTGCCACTTTGTGAGTTTTCGTACAACAACAGCTATCAGACGAGTATAGAGATGGCACCGTTTGAAGCATTGTACGGCAACAAGTATAGAGATGGCACCATTTGAAGCATTGTACGGCAAGACAGACAGGCCAAATATGCCAATGTTCAACGTAGACCGTTGGTATTTGAGGCTGGAGACCGAGTATTTCTGAAGATTTCTCCTTTCAGAGGCGTTGTCAGATTTGGTAAGAAAGGGAAGTTGTCTCCACGTTATATAGGGTCTTATGAGATTCTCGAGAAGATAGGAGATCGTGCATATTGACTCGCCTTACCGTCTTCTCTATCTGGAATACATGATGTCTTTCATGTATCTTTATTGCGGAAGTATCTATCTGATGTATCTCATATTATTCAGTCAGATGAAGTAGAACTTGATGAGACACTGAGTTATTTTGAGAAGCCGATTCAGATTCTCGATCGTAAAGAAAAGCAACTCAGAACGAAGACTATTCCACTTGTGAAGGTTCAGTGAAGTCGACATGGCATTGAAGAAGCTACATGGGAGACTGAATCAGATATGAGACAGAGATTCCCAGAGTTATTTCATTGATGTGAGTTTTCTGTTTAGCTTCTATTATACCTTCTCATTTGATATGATTTGATTGCCAGTGATTTCGGGGACAAAATTGTATCTCAGGGGGGAGAAATGTAATGCCCGAGAATTTTGTTATTGTAATCTGAAATGATTTGTTGATAATTGATGTGATTATAAACGGAAAGGAACAGACCGGGAAAGACGAAAAGAAGACATGAATTATGTGCGAGGAATGAGCCTTGCGCATATGCAAGGAGTAGGTAGAGAACCTCGCGCATATGCGCGACAGGACCCGCTCATATGCGCGAGTATGGCAGAGAACCTCGCACATATGCGCCGGGAGAGGGCACGTATATGCGCGAGCTGCCAAGAAGACATGCGCCGAGGAAGGTCGCGCATATGCACGAGACGTGCAGTACATAGAGTGAGCTACCTAGCCTTGGACATGCAGGATATATATATATCAAATTTCATTTCCCTTGAAACATTTAGAAAGAAAGAAACGAGAAAAGCTCCGTAGAATCCTTACGCTTTTTCATATTCTAGATTTGTGATTTTACAAGATCCGTCCGTCTGATTTTCAATCCGACTTCAATACTGTGTTCCTATCGATGAGAGCTTCAACTAGATGTAAGTTTTCTTATGTTTCGATATGATTTGAAAATCTGATATGGAAGAAATCCCGATATGACTGTTATTATGTGTTCCTGAGATTGTTGTCATCGTATAATCGAAACCGGATTGAAGAACGGATACCGTATGAAATTGTTATCATTTTCAGATTGAATTTGATTAAGATTATATAGATTAGATATCAGATTGAGTCTATATCGATTATGAGTTGTTGAGAGTGATATCTGTCGATTAGTATTGTTGGGTATATTGAGATTGTGCAGTTATGCCGTTGAAACAAAATTTGATTGAGTTCTGATTATATCCAATATTGATTTGAGTGGTATATTGATATTATACTCCTCGACATTGTCATTGCCAGATTGAGTATTGACAGATTTGAATTCGAGACTTCGACTTCGTCAGATCGACAGAGAAATGTATAAATCAATGTCGAACCGGGAAGATACGACTCGAGTTAGATCGGACTTGAGTTTCCCAAAACCACATACTTTACTTTACCGCATTGATATTTGAAATTCATGAGATTGATATGCTTAGTCAATTGATTTATAGTAGAGCATATATGGAGTCATGAGCGGATGTGCCTAGTCATAGGCTGATGTGCCTTATTATTGGCTGAGTTGCCAAGTCTTTGGCAGAACCGCCAAGACACTAGACTTTTGGTGTATCGATGTTGCGTAGGAGCGGATCGACTTCTATTGCGGAGATTCGATACAGAATGCCAAAGTCTGTGGGCTGATGTGCCTTATTATTGGCTGAGTTGCCAAGTCTTCGGCGGAACCGCCAAGACACCAGACTTTTGGTGTATCGATGTTGCATAGGAGTGGATCGACTTCTATTGCGGAGATTCGATACAGAATGCCAAAGTCTGAATTAGACCGCGATCCCTAGATTAGGTGTGGGGCCCTTAGCTCCTAATCGTTATTACAATGCAATCTGATTAGGGTTAACTAATTACAGCGGAAAACGAGTTTAAATTTTCTTTAAAATGAGTCCAAATCATTTTATTTGAATACTAAAAATAGTATTTCATCTCAAATCATAAAATACGCCCACACGTAATCAAAGTCAATCACGTACAAACAACTCATATCCTCGGGACATGCCCCGGTATATAGATACATATACATATATACTGGGAACAAAACATAAACCTCAACTCAAACTGTGACTCCCTCCAGAAGCACCCTCTCCGGTCTCCTGATATCCTGGAGTACCTGCCATTGTCCACACACAAAGACAACAACAGCCCCCCTTGGGGGTGAGCAAAGCTCCGTATGGAACAACCAATCATATATACCACAAGTATCTAAACAATGATATATAGTATACAATGCATGTATGTCGTGGAGGTATCAGGTCAAATGCCCATCCACTAAGCACATGTCAGAATCAATCGAATCGCTATCAAATCAATGCTCGAGCTGGCACACCGGCCAATATGGGATACTCGTATGATAGCGTCGGCAAAGCGCCATCAAATCCCAAATCTCATATCCAATCATATGGGGCCACAATTGTCTATGCTTTACGGGTCATATAATACCGGCATAGCGATTGTGTTCACAAACCCCGGAATCCAATCAAATCATATCAGGGTATCCAAGGATCATAGCTCAACGTGCATGTCATGTATCGTATAGTACATATCAAAACTAAAATCAGAAAAAAGGATCAGAATACATCGAATACAATGGAACAGATGTCATAGAATCAAACAAATGCGGATACGAATCTCGCATCTTGCTCTCCAATTCCCACGTTGATTCTTCAACACCATGTCGTGTCCATTTCACTCGTACTAAAGGAATCGATTTATTTCTCAATTTCTTCTCCTTTCGATCCATAATTCGAACAGGTTGTTCGACATAGGAAAGAGAAGGATCAAGTTCCACCTCATCAGGTGCAAGCGCATGTGATGGATCCGGTTCATATTTCCTCAACATAGAAACATGAAATACATCATGAATGGCAGATAAAGCTGGTGGTAATGCCAATCGATACGCAAGATCACCAACTCGATCCAGAATTTCGTATGGACCAACATAACGAGGAGATAGTTTCCCTCGCATGCCAAATCGAACAGTGCCTCTAAAGGGAGATATTTTCAAAAACACTATGTCACCTCTCTGGAATTCCAAGGGTCGTCTTCGTTTATTCGCATAACTCGTTTGACGATCCTGAGCAGCTTTCATCCGCTGCCGAATCAACTGAACCTTATCGTTCATTTCCTGTATCATTTCAGGTCCAGTCAATTGTCTCTCACCAATCTCATCCCAGAATAACGGTGATCTACATCGTCTCCCATTTAGAGCTTCAAACGGTGCCATACCGATACTCGTCTGAAAGCTATTATTATAAGAAAATTCAACCAATGGTAAGGCATCTTGCCATCCCATTCTGAAGTCCATCACAATCGCACGCAACATATCCTCTAAAGTTTGAATCGTACGCTCAATTTGGCCATCAGTTTGAGGATGATAAGCAGTACTCATAGCCAAACGTGTACCCATCGCCTCCTGAAAACTACCCCAGAATTTAGAAGAAAATCTGGGATCACGATCAGATACAATCGAGACTGGCACACCATGCAGTCTCACAACATTCTCAATGTATAAACGGGCCATTCTCTTATAAGGATAAGTCCACTCATACGGAATAAAATGCGCAGATTTGGAAAGCCGATCAATAATCACACAAATAACATCACAGCCCTTGGGCGAACGAGGTAAATGAGTCACAAAATCCATAGCGATATGTTCTCAATTCCATTTCGGGATTTCAAAACTATGGAGCAATCCTCCCGGTTTCATTCTCTCGGCTTTTACTTGCTGGCAGACAAGACATTTCGAAATAAACTCAGCAATGTCCTTCTTTATACGTTTCCACCAGAATTGAGGTCTCAATGTCAAATACATCTTCCGACCTCCAGGGTGAATACTGTATTTGCTACAATGTGCTTCTCGAAGAAGGGCAGATTTCAACTCAGAGTCGTCAGGAACTACCAGCCGACCACTAAGTCGTAAAGAACCATCAGAAGAAATCTGAAATCCAGACTGGTGTCCAGCAGATACAAGTTATTTCGACTTTTGGATCTGAGCATCTCTTCGTTGGGCCTTTCGTATTTTAGATATCAAGTTCGGCTCAATTTGCAATGCTGAGACAGTGACAGAATTCCAATTCGAGTGAAAAGTCCAACCAGAAGTACATATATCCTCGTGTACTTTGGCGACACTGACAGAAGTTAAAACAGAATCATGAACTTTCCGACTCAAGGCATCCGCAGTAACATTCACCGATCCAGGGTGATATTGAATCTCACAATCAAAATCCTTCAGGAGATCCATCCACCTGCGTTGCCTCATATTCAGATCAGATTGAGAAAAGAGATATTTCAGACTCTTATGGTCCGAATAAATAACAAACTTTTCTCCATACAAGTAATGACGCCATATTTTCAGAGCAAACACAATGGCAGCCAATTTGAGATCATGAACAGGATAACGTGTTTCATGAGATTTCAATTGACGAGACGCATAAGCAACCACTTTGCCATGTTGCATCAGAACACAGCCTAAACCTTTACCAGATGCATCTGTACATACCACAAATCCTCCGGTACCTGAGGGAATAGTAAGCACAGGTGCTGTGGTCAATCTCGTCTTCAATTCAAGAAAACTAGCTTCACATTCATCTGACCAAATGAATCGCTGATTCTTCTGTGTCAGTTGAGTAATAGGTTTAGCTATTTTCGAAAATCCCTCGATAAAACGTCGATAATATCCCGCTAAACCCATGAAGCTACGGATCTCAGGAACATTCATAGGTCTCGGCCAATTCAATACAGCTTCGACCTTCGTAGGATCAACAGATATGCCATGTCTCGAAATGACGTGGCCCAGAAATACCACTTTGTCCATCCAGAATTCGCATTTGGACAATTTAGCATACAAATGACTAGTACGAAGAGTTTGAAGTACCAGTCTAAGATGTTCAGCATGCTCCTTTTTCGATTTTGAATATACCAGAATATCATCAATAAACACAATAACGAATCGGTCAAGATAATCTCGGAAGACACGATTCATTAAATCCATAAAAATAGCAGGAGCATTCGTGAGACCAAAAGGCATAACCAAGAATTCATAGTGGCCATACCTCGTACGAAAAGCAGTCTTGGGCACATCTTCGTCTCGAACACGTACTTGATGATACCCAGAACGAAGATCAATCTTCGAGTATACAGAAGTACCCTGAAGCTGATCAAACAAATCATCAATACGAGGAAGTGGGTACTTGTTTTTCACAGTAGCCCGATTCAGTTGCCTATAATCGATACACATTCGCATAGTACCATCTTTCTTTCGAACAAATAAAACTTGAGCTCCCCAAGGTGATACACTCGGTCGAATATACCCCTTATCGAGAAGATCATGCAATTGTTCTTTCAATTCTTTCAATTCCAATGGTGCCATGCGATAGGGAGCTTTAGAAATAGGCGCAGTCCCCGGCACAAGATCAATACTAAACTCAACTTCTCGATGAGGAGGAAAATCAGGAATCTCATCGGAAAATACATCCGTGAATTCTTTCGCAACAGGAATCTCAGATAAAGAAGACTCCTTCTTCGAAATATCAATAGCGTAGATAAGATAACCCTCATCTCCGCTAGTCAACAATCGGGATATTTCCAAGGAAGATACCAATGGAATTTTGGCTTGGGAACCCTTGCCATAAAAATTCCACTTGGGTCCATCAATCGGTCGAAATCGAACCACTCCATGACAACAATCAACAGTAGCTCGATTTTTTGTCAAGATATCCATGCCAACAATACAATCAAATTCAGAAATACCACATTATCCTCATATATCAATACACAATTATGCACAACTTTCTCAGACAAAATAATCTTCCCTGCTGGCGTGGCTATCGACAAAATATCATACAACGGGGTACACTCAATATCGTGAGATGCAACAAATGCATGAGATATGAATGAATGAGATGCTCCTGTATCAAATAAAACACGTGCAGGATAATCGCAAAGCTTGCAAATACCTGCAATCACGCCTCCAGGAGCTTCTCTCGCTGATCCTCAGTCATGGCATACACTCTCACTTGAGGAGGAACTTGGGCACTCTGACCACCCAATCCTCGATATCGTGGGACACTCAACTGCTGAAAAGATGGAACAGGAACAGCAGGTCTCGTCATAACAGGGCCACCTCTAAATCCTGGCTGGGGTTGAGCAGAAGTTGTACCCCTGTTTGGACATACTCGAGAGAAATGGCCTTCCTGCCCACATTGATAACAAGTACCAAACATACCTCGACACTTCTCGATAGTATGTTTACCTCCACAATGACTACAATAGGGAGCAATCACAGGACTCCCTCTCTGTGATCCACTGGAACTCGAAGAAGACGAAGAAACAGATCCAGTCTTCTTGAACTTCTTACCTCTCGGCCTCAAAGTAGGCTGCTGAGCTGACACCGGAGGTGGAGGAGTATACTGTGGACCTCCTCTCCTAAGTCCAGCCTCAGCTGCCTTGGCTCGTTCCACTGCCTCTGCGTAGCTGGTAGGCAATCCAGAAACAACATAAGTATATAAAGCAGGATGTAATCCATTTACAAACATGTTATATTTTGCCCTCGCATTCCCAGCTACGTGAGGTGCATACTTCAACAGAGTAGAAAATTTCGAAGCATATTCTGCAACAATCATCGTTCCCTGCTGCAGACTATTGAATTCATTCTCCTGAGCAGTATAATAAGAAGGAGGGGAATACTGCTCCAAAAACTGGGCCTTGAAGACATCCCAAGTGACTTCAATCCCGGCCTCTTTCAATCCAATCTCAGCGGCTTCCCACCAAGATTTAGCTCGGTCTTTCAGCTGATACAAAGCAAGTTTCAGTCTCCGAGCCTTGGAATACTCAACAATATTAAACAAGTGCTCGATATCCTTCAGCCAGGCCTCAGCTCTTTCAGTACTCTCAGTGCCAAAGAACCTCGGTGGTTTCAGATCCTGGAATCGAGCCATCACAACATCCATGGACAACCCTTCAAATTGTCCAACTATCCTCTCAGTACTGCTACTCGCAGTCTCATTTGTGGGATCCATCTACAAATCAAATGATGAATATCACAAATCAATATCAATCTCATAATCTCATCATCTCATATCGTCAATTTCATCAAATACTTACTCAATTCAAATCAAGTAGGAGCAAGTAATACAAATAATTCAAACACAAGCGCATAATTCATTTGTGCCTATTCAAGTGTACACAAAACTCAATCGAGCATTCTCAGCTATGCTCTGATACCATCTAGTGTGGGGCCCTTAGCTCCTAATCGTTATTACAATGCAATCTGATTAGGGTTAACTAATTACAGCGGAAAACGAGTTTAAATTTTCTTTACAATGAGCCCAAATCATTTTATTTGAATACTAAAAATAATATTTCATCTCAAATCATAAAACACGCCCACACGTAATCAAAGCCAATCACATACAAACAACTCATATCCTCGGGACATGCCCCGGTATATAGATACATATACATATATACTGGGAACAAAACATAAACATCAACTCAAACTGTGACTCCCTCCAGAAACACCCTCTCCGGTCTCCTGATATCCTGGAGTACCTGCCATTGTCCACACACAAAGACAACAACAGCCCCCCTTGGGGGTGAGCAAAGCCCCGTATGGAACAACCAATCATATATACCACAAGTATCTAAACAATGATATATAGTATACAATGCATGTATGTCGTGGAGGTATCAGGTCAAATGCCCATCCACTGAGCACATGTCAGAATCAATCGAATCGCTATCAAATCAATGCTCGAGCTGGCACACCGGCCAATATGGGATACTCGTATGATAGCGTCGGCAAAGCGCCATCAAATCCCAAATCTCATATCCAATCATATGGGGCCACAATTGTCTATGCTTTTTACGGGTCATATAATACCGGCATAGCGATTGTGTTCACAAACCCCGGAATCCAATCAAATCATATCAGGGTATCCAAGGATCATAGCTCAACGTGCATGTCATGTATCGATGTATTCATAAAATGATGTGTGTTAACAAAACATTTATTTTATACATCGATATCTCAATCTCAATGTCATGTATGCCACATCAATCAACAAATAAGGCACATAGACACATAATCTCATTCAGTCAATCAAATCAATCCGACATATATCATATAATACAGATACCTGTCGTATGTTACCCGGTCGCAACATACCTCAATTCTTCGTTTCCAGTTGATGTAGCCTGAAGATATTGATATTACACTTTATCTACATCAATAACATACTCATTCCAATCAATAACATACTCCAAAATCATTAATATGAGTTTCAAATATCATTTGAAACTTCAAAAATTCATATCAAATTCAAATCATATCATAATTCAATTCCGAATTCGAATATAAGTTTCTTGTCGGTTATTCTACTACATATAAGAAATTCAACTTCAAATACATGTTATTCCAGCACTTTGATTATTAAAGCTGCTGGAACCAGAAGAAAATTACCTCAATCAGAAGCCCTCAACGCGAAGATCACAAATATATAATTTTTTTCGCGTTTAGACAGCGCTTCGAAGTCGATTTGGACGGAAGAAAATCGAGTTTCTTTTCTCTTTCTCGAAACCTCTGAATTGCAAATGAAGAAAGAAAGAGAAGAAAATTTACTCTTATCCTCATCTCTCTCGCGCTCGGGCGGTAGAATTCTCGCGCCCGAGCGCGAGACATTCTGCCCCCGGATTTTACTTGTGCCGCGCTCGGGCGGTCAAAAATTACCGCTCGGGCGCGGTGTGTTCTGCCCGAACACTAAAATTTCTACCTTGGCGCTCGGGCGGTCACTTTCTACCGCCCGGGCGCCACATCTTCTGTACAAATTTTTATGTTTGTACTATATTGGCGTCCGGCTTCTCCACTCGAGCTCTTACAACGTCAACTCATATTCAATATTCATTTTCTCAATTTCATTGTCATAATATACATCAATTACTTAATCACATAACAATTTCATGAATTATCGATAATCATATAAGATTTACGATAATACGATACACGGTCCTTACATTAGGAAAGAGTCGAGTCAGAGATTACGAGTCCAGAGTTTATTTATAGCTTTATATCGATTCATGTCTTTCAAATTTGATACATGTTATTGATATCTGTTTCATGCTTTTATATCTGTTTATATGCTTGCATGTATACGTTGTTTATACTGGGATTATATTCTCACCGGAGTTATCCGGCTATTGTTGTGTTTGTATGTGTACATGACAACAGATGGGACAGGATCAGGGGAACGAAGAGGATGAGAGATTCAAGATTAGCGTGGAGATCCGGACTTAGAGTAGATGAGTTTTCAGTACTTGATGTAGTGACTGAACATTAGTTTGAAATAAATGTACTTTTTACGGGACTTGTACTTTACTGTTGATATTTATATCAGACTGATTTCATTATGTTCCGCGCTTATGTATTTTAAAAAAAAAATTTAGACCCAGATTAATTAAATGATCCTAATAATGATTAAGAAGACGAATTAGGTTCTGTTCCCCACAGCTCTCTTCGGCCCCGGGCCTCACATATAATATAATGCCCCAGATTCGACGACTGTCTTCACTGTATCAAGACGAGTATTTCCAACGTGCTTATGTCCTCACTCACACGCACCCTAGAAAACTTCACAGGTGGCCACCCATCCCAAAATTGCCCTCAGTCAAGTACGCTTAACTTTGGAGTTCTTATGTAATGAGCTACCGAAAAGAAGATGCACCTTCTTGATATGAGTAGTACATATCAAATCTTTTAAGCCCTCTTCAACTGCACAGTCCCATACCTGAACAGTTTTTTGGAATCCCTTTCCTTCCGGTGTAAGATCAGTTCAATTATGTTCCCTTCGCCTAGAAGCCTGCCAGTAGCCGCTCATTGCCCGTGTAACCTCATGGCACCGGCGATCACCCCTCGTCCTCTTCAGCCTTGGGCCTCACATGCCCACCAGCTTCCGCTTGGTTCATCCCCAAACCACATCGTACTAGGAGAGTTGGCTTTGATACCAACTGAAACGTCCACTGCTCCTTTTTCTTAAAAAGTACTAGAATTTTTTTCTTTCTAATTCATTCAGCCGAAACACTATACATTTAAAATATGAATATCTTGCACCATTTAAAAACAAACCAACCAACTATTATTTGAAAATCCAAAAAAAAAAAAGTAGTTCAAAGCATAAAATCATAAAACGTCAACCGACCTAAACTAACATTATTTCAAATAATAAACTTAACTCTAACATCCACTCAAAAACCTCTCAAAAGTATCATAAGTCATAAAAATCCTTAAGTAATCATAAATCATAAACTTATTTTATTTCCGAAAAACTAGCGACGGTTCTCGGGTTGTGTGCACTTTCATTCAAGCAAAATCAACCATCAAGAACTCTATTAAAATCAATCTCGTGCTCACCTGCACCGATCACACCTAATGAGTCTATTGACTCAGCAAACCTTAATCATGATAGCAAGTAATACATATACATTCACAAGAAACATTGAAAATACTTTAAATACTTTTAATAAAATAGCTTTTCATGAACATAAACTTTGACATTTTCCTTTCAACATATTAAATCATATTTTCTTTCATCATATACGTATACGTTTCTCTTTTTATCGAATTCAGATCCTCAACTGTAACTTTCGTATTAGCTGTAGGTCGATGAATCCATCTACGTATTACCACGCTACCGAGCGGAGACATCAGTGACACTCTCACTCGTCAAGTGAACCTTGGTCTTATCTATCATCGTATCATCGTATTAGTCACAATCAATTCATCTCCTTCAATTTTTCATATTTTCATCACTTATAAAAATTCATGTACATATAAATTATTTCCTTTTAAACTAAGTATGCAACATATATTTTAGCATTAACGTTTAATCATAAAATTCCATAAACATTTGACATAAACATTTTAACATTTATTACAACATTCAGGACATTGACAAGACGTCTAACAAATTTCAGGTGTAAAATGACTGTTTTTTCTTGAAACCCTAACTTTCTCAATTTCTCCTTAGACCTTAAAAACGACGACCCAAATCATTCCAAAGTTAACCTAAAACCTTAAAGTACACCCATGCACTACAAGAAAAACCCTCTTCAACAACGCCCATACGACAATTGTTTTCCACTAAAACCGTTGTCGTATACTTTTTAACAACGGTTTTAGTGAAAACCGTTGTCGTAGGTGCGTTTTTAAGCAAAATACACGGGTTCTATAAACTGTTGTCTATTAGAGCGGTTTTTTGGACAATGGACAACGGTTATAAAACCGTTGTCGATTAGCGTGTTTTTTGGACAAACAACAACGGTTTTGTTATATTTAGCAACCGTTACCGTTGCTAAATTTAGCGACGGTTTTCAGCAAAACCTTCGCAATTTTTAAATTAGCGACGATTTAATAAACAACCGTCGCTAATCGCGACAGTTTTTTCTTAACTGTCGCTAATTGCGACGAATTAATACACAAACGTCGCTAATAGCGATGGTTTATCAAATTATCGTCGCTAGTAGCGACGGTTTCACAAAATCGTCACAAATTGTCTATAAATATCCGCGTTTTCAGTCCATTTTCCTCCACAACACTTAAAATTTTTTCTCTCTTAGACTATTTTAGTTTCGATTTAGGGTAAATTTTTTCGTTTCAATTTTTGGTAAATTTTTAAATGTTAGTTAAGATCATAAATATTGTTAGCATAGTCTGATTGTAAGTTTTTTTAGATTCATTAAATTATTAAAAGTAATTTTTTTTATTTTACTGAAAACATAGCGACGGACATCATGAAAAATCGTCGCTAAAATTAGCGACGAACTTTATGGCAAACCGTCGCTAATTTTAGCGACGTTATAGTAAACCATCGCTAATTAGCGACAGTTTTTAATCATGTTTGTCGCTAATTTTAGCGACGGTATGTCATAAACTAGCGACGGTAAAATACGTCGCTAATTAGCGATAATTTTGGTAAACCGTCGCAAATAGTAGCTAGTCATTGAACGTATTTACAACAACATCCTCTGTTACAACATTTTTAAAACACCTACGACAACGGATCCATTGTCGTTTAGAGGTTTTGGCATAGTGATGAATATTTCTTAGATGCAAACTTAAGTTCCTCGACTAATTTCTCAATTCGTTTTTAAACTTTGAAGTACATCCCGGTTTTGACTCGTATGGACTCGAACCTTAACCAAACTTGAACCAAAATTTATTAACACCTAACCATAACTTATTCAACCTAAACCAAGCCATTTAGAACCATAGAACAAGCCTAGGAACCTTCTGAAATATTCTGCACAAAACCCTAGCCCTAGTTGGTTCGATCCCTAGCTTGCCTCGACTCCAGCCCCTTAGCCACCATGTCCAGCCCCTAGTTACCCATCCTAGGACCATGAATGACCCCTAGGGACCCTACTAGACAACACCTACCCAGCCTAGAAGCCGCAGCCACTCAACCCTTCGCCCACAAGCCATACGCGCCGAGCTCTTCGCTCCCAGCCCGTAGCCCTTGAACCAGCCCTCGTGCAACCTACCTAGGATCATGGCTCAACCCTCTTGAGACCCCTGGACGAGCCCTAATAGGAGCTAGCAGCCGCCTGCACCTAGGAAGCAAACCCCACAAAATTCGAAACCCTAGTCTTCCTTGGCCCCAATTTTTTTCCATCTTTGTCACCCTCTTTGTCCAGCCTTTAAACATTCACCTAAGGGTCCTTAAACATGTTGAAAAACATCCCTTCCCATAGTCCTACCATGGCAGCCCTTTCATGCTTCAATAGCAAGAATTTTAAATCATAAAAACTTGTGTTCTTGGCAAATTAAGGCATTAAAACGAAAATAATATAAAGGTTCATATTTTTTCAATGCACACATGCATCAATCATATATTATGGTATGATAGATGAGAAAAGAGATTAAGATGTGCCTTTGCACACGAAAAACGATTTGAGATGCGAAGAACGTCGACGTAGGGAAGACCTTGCTGATTTTCCTCCAAACTTGAGTGAATTTCCTCTCAAAACCGTGTGTGTATGTGCATGTTGTTTGCTGCTAGGAAGAGTCCTAGCTCTTTGAGGGGTGGGTCGTGAGTCATAATGAGTGTGGGTTAGGCTTCTTGGGCTTAGTTTTTTTTATATAAAATAGTATGGCAAGGTTTAGGTCCAATAACATGGGTATAATAGGCTCATTACGTAATATTTAAAATATTTTGTTTAGGAAAATTTGAGAAAATATTAGCCGAGTTCTCAAAAAGTCCTTATTTTTATCGATAATCGATTACCTGTTTAAAATATGACTCAGCGTATAAAAACATCACATTTTCAAAAATTTCATTTAAAATACACAACTCATTAAACAATTAAAAATAATTATTTAATAAAAATATTTTTCATCATATGGTCCCCTATTGTCGTTCCCCGATCGCGTCTCGAATAACCTTTAAAACACAGTTTTATGCATTCATTTAGAAAAATATATTTTAAACCATGCAAACATGCACACTATATTAAATTTATGCGATTAAAACCATTTAGTTAGTCATTTTCTATTTTTTCCTAGATTTGTATGCAGTTATGTTACATTATCGTATTTTTGGACCTTACATGTTGACATTGAGTTTTAGAAAGCAACGTGATATTCTAAAAAAATCACAACACATATGGACTTTTCTAAAAAAATCCATCTCAACATGCATGTCGTCACATGAACAATTTCCAGCTGATTCGGTGGACTTCGATAAAAAAAAAAAACCAGAAGTGAAAAAAACATGCAAGATACAATAGTAAAAATGCAATTAACCGTTAACATGAAAAAAATGCAAGTTACAAAACTAAAAACGTGAATTCAATGTTAATATGACAAAAAATATATAAAAAGTGAAATTACACTTTATAAATCCAAAAATTTAATTATCTCATATATACACGCACATGTGCTAAGGAACAATAGTATTTTATTAAGAGAAAAAATACTTTTACAATTTTGAGGCTGTTTCGTAAAATTTTGATGATGTTCACAACGAGTTGTTGTTATTCAAGCAGATATTTTCAATTGAATGATTATTTTTTTTTTAAAATTAGTACTCATTGCTAAAATTAAATTGAAGGTGTTTTATATTTTTATAAATTAAAAAATAATTAATGATAAAGAAATATCTTAGTAGTTTTATGATTTTCAAATATGGTGGTAAGTTGAAATTTTGTATGTATTTTTGTAAAATTTATCTCGTGTACCCAATACCAATAAGAACCTCACATATTATAATAGTGATAAATAATATATGATAGATATATTTATTTAGTATACTACTGCTTTCCTACGGTATTAATTAGTATTATCGCATCCGAAAATATAAGCTAGACCCATTATTTCTTCAAAATTATAAAATATTATATAATCTTGGCCACTATGTTTCTAAGATCCGACTCTCCAAAATCAATTTCTCCAATAATGTAGATCTTACTAATATAAAGCTTTGATAGTGGATTACTTCAAGTACCTTAATTTCGATTTGTCTTTCGTATGGGTAAGAAACCGATGAATTTTCATGGATCGTCCTTGTTTCGTATATAAGTGGATACGATGGGTAACATTCATGTATTTTGTCGGCAAATAAATGGATTGACACAGTAAATGCATTTGCGGTGTTGGTTATTGAGAGAAATAATCTGTGTATCAAATTTGACGGTGAAAGCGTTCAAACGAGAAGACGCGTTTTCACATTGACGAGAAACTCTATAAATCTCTTCTCATTCAATAATATTTCCATTTTCAGTTCTTTTCTCTCATTTCATAGCATTTAAGTGTTTAGTTTTATAATATTTGTGAGACGTTTGTTTTCATGTATTAAGAGATTTTGTGTTCTCTTTGGAACCATAGTGAGTTGTTGTACATTATAAAATATAGTGAAATTTTTTCATATTGTCTGTGGTTTTTACCCTAATAATTTTTAGGGTTTTTTCACATAAATCTATGTGTCCAGTTTTATATTTTATTTTCTTATTTATATTTTCAAGTTACCGCACGTGATACCAACATATTTGAGTTCTCTATGATAATTTGAGGGATTTGACATTTTTTCATTAGGAAATACGTTTATCAAAATTGAGTATCGATTCGTATATCTCGTTCTAAACTTATTCAATATCAGCCAAATACACTCGCACTCGGTACAAATAACACTTCATAATTTTTAAATTTTCCTACTAAAATGGGACTCTATTTTATTATTATTTTTAGGAGTGGAATATAAACATTTCAAAAAAAAAAAGGAGTGGAATATAAAAACATTATTTTTAAAAATAAAACATTGTAGCGTCATAATTTGTGATTATTAATCATTTCTTCTCTTTTTCGATTTTATTTATTTATTTTGTTTGTTTTTAATGAGAAAATTGGTTTTAAATCCCCAAACCCAAACTTATCTTTATCCTAACTCCCTACACCTAAAAAACTTTGCACAAACTCCCTAAATAGTTTAAAGTTGACAAAAATACACTTAAATATTTTAATGATTGATTTTCCTGGGTAAAATGGTATCAGAGCCGAGGTAAAATTATTTCAAACATACAAATTTATTATTATGAAGTAATTAAATGTTTGAGTATGAGAATTTTCTCAATTAACATGAATCCGAACCCAGGTTCGAGATTAACTATTTACAGGATTTATTCCAGAACTCTGGAATATTTGAAACAGGAAGAACTAACCAAGGTTAAATATCAAGAAGGAACATATCAGAATCTTAAGGTAAAAGTATGATTCAAAATAACAATTTCTTAGAAATAGTACCGGATTCCTCTAAACTCTCGGGAGATCTTAGAGAAATTCAAAAGACGGTACAAAATTATGGCAATATGCTGTATTATGTACCACAAAATGTGGAGAAAATCCTTGAAAACCAGGAATAAATTCTTGGAATATTAAAGGATATTCGAACAAGAATTCAAATCCTAGAACAACAACCAAGTTCTAGTAAAAGAACTTCAGAAGGAAGGTTACCACCATCCTTTGGTACTGAACCCTTGTTACATCAACAAGGGAAGACCAAAGTAGTGTTAAAACCTTTGACTGAAGAAGAAAAAACAATCAATCTAATTAAATCTGTC
The DNA here is from genome assembly GCF_025594145.1 of Primulina tabacum. NCBI lineage: Eukaryota > Viridiplantae > Streptophyta > Magnoliopsida > Lamiales > Gesneriaceae > Primulina > Primulina tabacum. The sequence goes on along the minus strand of NC_134550.1, from coordinate 47,904,518 downwards.
TCAGAAAATAAATTAATCTGATGACAACTTTAGAAAGGATTGGTCTCGAGGATCTACAAGAATTTGCAGAATCATTTGCAAATCTCAAAGTTGTAGATCTAAAGATGAACACAACGAGAGGTGAACCACCTTCTATATCTTGGTCATCTTCTCAGAAACCACCAAGGAAAATTGTGGGATCTCAGAATATAAATATGAGATAATCACAACCTGATTTCCATACTGGTGGAGAATCACACCCAGCGGGAACAAGGACAAGGAGAAATCAAATTCCCTTGCACCAAACACCTAATGGGAAAACTGTTTTAGAACCTATACATCCTTATGGGGTTATGCTTAACCTTGATGTACTAGATTTCAAAAATAGAGAAGATCTCATAGATGACTGGACATCTGCTATGAGAATCGCCACAAGAACACTTGATCTCAACAGAGAAAGATTCATTAAACTCCTAGAAATGAGTCTTATGGGATCAGTTAAAATTGCTTGGGACATGGCTTCATCAGAAACCAAAGAGTCAGTCCTAGCTGGAGAATTTCTTAGTGAGATAGCTGGAAAAATGGCTACCCTATTTAAAACAGAATTTATAAGGGTAGACTATTTTAACAGTCTAGATACAGAGAAGAGGAAGAAATATACTCAAGCTCTGTATAGCCTTGAATTACATGACATATGTTTAGTAGATGAATATATTATTTTATTCACTAAATATAGATGGAATTCAGGGATCGAAGAAAATATAGCTATGTGGCTTTTCTTCGCCAAAATGCCAAGTCCCTGGAGAGAGATGCTTGCTTATAAGGGAATATGTCCCTGGCAATCCAGATACGTTGGCACGAAGAGCCTCTTTTCTCAAAGGAAAATTGGCAGAATGGTGTCATATGGCAGCATTACAAAATAATTACAAACGCTTAAGGGGTATCAATAAAAGAACTCCTTTGTGTTGTAAAGAAAATGATCTTCCAACAATTATTGGAAGTAAACCACAAAAGTATAAGAGGAAAAGTTTTAGGACTCATCCTTATGCTCGAAGTGGAAGAAGTTCTTGGAAACCAAGAACAGTTTGGTGTAGACAAAAAGCTAGATCTTATAAATCTGGATAAAGAAGTGGACCATCAGGAAGTAGGATATCATCCCAAGCATCGAGTACCTCTCGAGCACAGGAAGAACACCTACAAAGAAAACTTTTAGAAGAGCTCATACTCGAGCTAATGAAAGTTTTAAAGATTGTAATTGCTGGACATGTGGAGCAAGATGTCATATCTCAACCAATTGTCCAGAAAATGAAAAAAGAGGTATTAAACGCTTCGATCCAACCCCGGATATTGAAGAAGCAGTTTATTACAAGGATCTTATTCAGGTATACCGATTTGAGGATATTGTTTCAGATGAGAGTATATATGAAGAACAAGAAGTCTTGAGTCAGGGAGAATTTGATGGAACTGAATCGGAGTCTGACTGAAGACGAGGTGTTTCGACAAGAAACACATGAAGATTTGTCTGGTTTTTTTAGTCAGACAACAATATCTCATAACATGGTTCAAAGAATCATGAGGGAAAATCCTAGTCTACATAGATATCAAGGATTCTCCGCAAGATAGGTAAAAAAGTTCTTAGGAAGTCTTGGCCAAAGAAACAGAAAGCATCATCTAATCTATAAAGTTTCTAGAAGAGAAATGACAATCCCGATGGAACTTACATGAAGAATGGAAATGCAATTAATTCCTTCTGAAGAAATTAAGGAGGAATTACAAAAACTCAAGATAGAAGTAGCAAGACTATGTCCTGGATTCATATCGGAGCAATCCAGATTATGATAAAAGCTACTTTCAAATAAAGAATAGATTCACCCATTGATATTGCTAAATGCGATAAAAGAACGAGGAGCCTTCAAGATTCAGTACTGAGAATTATCTTAGGAAATATCTGCGCAAGAAAGATTGTAGGAGTAATTTATCCGAGAATTGCCTAAAATTTAGCAGATCGAGATTTTAGTCGAGCCTTGAAATTACATCAGAAATTCAAAGAAAAAAGACTAATGAAAGAAGGTAATAGACCATATTTTATTACATATCCAATTTCATATGCTCTATCTAATACACATCATTCAGAATTGTTTATTAAAAATGAGTTCATTGAAATACCCGAGATATTTGGAAAAGTTTCCCAGACAATTTATCCAGAAAGAGTTGAGTTTCCTTTAATACATGAAACAGATATCCAAATACAAGACAAACCGATTCTACAAAGAAATCAAAGTCTTAGATTAGAATCAAGGAGACTATCTTTTTAGGGAAATAGAATTACAAGTTACAGGTGGGTAAAAACGCCTGTCCAAGAAACCCAACAGGAGCAAAAAATTTTTTCTACCATAGGAAAGCTTAGATGCCCAGAAGGGTGGAAGGAAGTAAAAATAGTATTTGATATTACAAAACAAAGGAATCAATTTCCTTGTAATACTATATACTATTTGGAACAACCTATGATAGGAACTTACTAAGGAATGATCAATATCGGAGAATTGGAAGTTCATATCAAAGGAATTCCAAGGGAAGAACCAGATCGACTGGTTCTTGGCCTATAGTTTCTCGAGGAACACAAACCTTGGAAACGTCTAGAATATGGAATGAAGTTTATGGCAGATGATAGGATGAGTAAAATCCAATGACCACAAGTCTATTCTCGATATACATTCCAGTAGGGATGTTATACGAACAATATAAGGCAGAATATTTTGCTGCTTATATTGACTCAAGGGCTGGAATCTGTACAGCCAAAAGAGGAGGTTTTTCCAAATAATTTGGAAGAAAAACAACCATAGATTGCTGAAAGAGATTTCTCTAGAAGAATATTAATCTTATGTAAGGGGATTATGATGACCGAGATCGTAATTGGAGGTGCTGAACAAACAACTTGGTATAAGGTAAAAACACCAAAATCACAAAATCATAGTCCAGAGATTTCTCTAGAAGATTATTGTTTACAACACCTTGTAATCACAAAATCATAGTCCAGAGATTAAGTGATACATTTTACAGAAAATTGCCAATACAATTTCGTAGCTAGTGTGGTGATGAAGGAAAACTTCTGAACTCAAAAATGAAGAATTCTAGACGGTTTGGAGAAACAATGCTCCAACTAAGAGCAGATAAAGAGCTCCAACCTGAAGAAATAGAATGCCTTAAGATAGCTCTACATAAGAACGAGGTAGAGTTTGAATCTAAGGTATCATTGGAAGATGTCAAAAAAAGGATCAAAGAAAATTACAATGAAGATCCCTTGGCATGGTGGGACAAAAATCAACTCAAAGCTTGCCTTAAAATTAAGAAAGACAAAGAATATGAATTTGTCCGTTGCAAGCCTATCCCAATGGATATAATTGATCAAAGAGATATGCAGATTATAATCAAGGAACATTTGGACCTTGGTTTGATCAAAATAGGAGTTTCACCATACAACAGCCCAGGATTCCTAGTAAGAAATTATGGTGAAATAAAACGGAACAAACCCATATTAGTTATTAATTATCAAGAAATTAATAATTTTCTGGAGTTTGATGGGTATTTTATACCTAGCAGAGAACATCTAATCAGTTGCATACGCAATGCCAAGATATTCTCTAAATTCGATTGTAAGTCTGGTTTTTATCAGATTCGAATGCAGGAAGAAAGCAAGAAGTTCATAACTTTTTCTACTCCATAAGGACACTATATCTGGGAAGTATTACCAATGGGATTGACTAATTCACCTCAGATATTTCAAAGGAAAATGGACAATCTATTTAAAGATTATTTCAAAGTTATGTTTGTCTATATTGACGATGTGTTGATCGCATCTAAAAATATGGAAGAACATATCAAGCATCTAGAGATTTTCTCTGATGTTTGTAAAAAGGAAGGACTGGTTCTATCAGAAAAGAAAGCAGTCATTGCCACAAGAAAATTGAATTCCTCGGAATAGAAATCGATGAGTTAGGAATAATTTTGCAGGATCGTATAGTAGAGAAAGTGCAAAATTTTCCAAACGACTTAAAAGAAAATAAACAATTTCAAAGCTTTTTAGGGGTTGTTAATTTTGCTGGGATGTTTATCAAAAACCTAGCAAAACATAGGAAAGTGTTCAGTCCATTACTGAAAAAAGATGCGAAATTTATCTGGACGAAAGAAAACACACAAGAACTTAGTCAACTAAAAGAGATTTGTAAAAATCTTCCGAAAATGGTTATTCCTCAGGAGGAAGATGATATGGTATTATATACAGATTCCAATGATCATTGGTGGGCGACAGTTTTAACCGAGCTCACACCAGAAGGAGAACAGCAATACAGATATTGCAGTGGACTTTTCTCAGATGCAGAAGCCATAAGATGACATATCAACGAAAAAGAACTTTATGCAGTAAAAAGGGCTTTTGAAAAATGGTCACTATTTTACTTGCAAAGAAATTCACTTTGAAAGTTGATAATACACAGGTAAAAGCTTTCTTAAGGAATAGAATAGAATCAAAAAATGAGAAAGCAAGATTATTAAGATGGCAAGCATTATGTCAGAATTATATTTTTGATATTGTGATAATTAAATCTCATGAAAATATTCTTGCAGATTTTTTAACAACAGATGGGCATCGGTGATATCGATGCCATCATAAAAATGCAAAGGCATTTGAGGAGAACACCTTGAAATGCTTCAAAACGAGTTCAACAAGCTGGTCTTAAACGCAGAAGTTGAGGGAAGACTACAACAAGCCGATAAGAGAATTGTCTCTGATCGAATCTCATGATGTTTACAGGATTATACTCAGTTATGGTCTGTAATGTAAAGGCCTATCCTCCAAGGCATTGAGAAGCCACTGATTTCCCAAATTGAGAGTTTTCGAGTACATGACTCTATACCTGGAGTAGGAGATTCAAATACTCCTAGCATAAGTGTTAAGTCGGGATCATATCCAGATGAGTCGGCTAAAACAAAAATTGAGACTCCATATCCTTATCTCGAGTCCTCAAGTCAACCTTTCACCTCGGGGATTGAAGAAGGAAAGATCAACCTTAGACCTAATACAGACAAGGGTAAATCTAAGGTTGATACTAATGAAGTTGCAATTTCTCCATTTCAGGTTAACCAGCAAAACTGGGAGAAATTAAAAACAAGAGTAGGAATTAACCCAACCACTATCAGGGTTGATATTTCAGGAAAATATTCTAGGATATGGATGAAACCAAATTCATATCCAAAGAAGGTCAAAGCTTGGTATGAATTCGGGGTTCTTGCCTCAGTTTATACATCGCCTAGCTTCCCAGAAATTTCAGGATTACCGAAATGAATCCAGGAAGCTGTTCATGAAACTTGGGCAAATAACGATTATTTGTCCAGAGGAGATATTCTGGAGCTATATTTTTTTAGTACAGCACCAGAACCAGCAGAAAAAGACTTACACGAAGCCTTTTATTTTATCAAGTTAAGGAGACCAGATACAAATGTTCAGAAATTTATCAAGGATCCTCCGTCAGAAGAAACTCCCCTGGTTGCTTCAATTACTGAAGATGATATTTCTACCAGAAGATCATGGGGTTTATGGGTCTGTTTAACTGAGATGGACAAATTTAAGTTTCAATTTAAATTTTATCATAATTCGGGAACGGATCATTCTTGTTAAATACTATGACAAGAAAAACCACAAGTTTTGCAGAAGATCTATTCGAGAAGAAAATAAATCTTCTGTGGAATAGCAAGCTGCCAGGAAATAAAGAAACTCGTCGGAAATTTTTCAATATGGCTCATGTGGGAAGATGGTCAGAATAGATCTGCCCAGAGTGTCCGAATAAAAAAGAGCCAGAATTTGGCAATGGTTTCAGACCTCGGTCATACAGGAAGTATCTTGCAGAAACAGAACCAAGTGGTGAAGGGCCACAATCACTTTTTCCTCGGGGGCATCAAAAGTTTAAGATTCCTCGACAAAAATAAGTGGACATGTGAACCTAATCACTTTTCCTTGGGGATAACAAAAGCAAAAGATTCCCCGTCCAAAGATAGTGGGGATGTGACTCACCCACTAAATGAACAAGGAAAATTGGACCCAATTACAACTATAAATAGAGTAAATGAGAACCAATAAAAATACACAAGAACAAAGTCGAAACCTGACGAAAAATGTATTATACATATTTAAAGGTTTCTAAAAGACGCATCAAGAGAATAAGAAAGCAGCTGATAAATACTAAAGATCTCTACAAACTGTTAAAAGAAGAAGGAAAAAAGATCTCAGCTGATATAATACGAACACATATCTACTGGTTATGCCAGGAGATAAAGTCAGAAGAACGAGCTGTTTCTAGATTTATAATCTAGGAAGAAGACAATTTGAGTGGAGGGACCGTTCAACCACTCAACCAGATAGGGCCAACCACAGCTGGAAGGCATCAGATTATAGCAAGAGTTTGAAGTCCGAAATACAAATCCACCAGGGACTTCTATAAATAATCAGGCAGAAGGAAGATGAAGGCATCACTCAACCTCTTCGTTTTTCTTCAAAAACATTTGTAATATTTTTTCTTTCAAGTTTATGTGTGCTGTAAGTTCAGCTACTATTGGTAGCTAAACAAGTTTCTCCTCCTCTACAGGAGGTTAATATGTAATAATATTTTGTATGTTTGAATAAAAGAACCGAAGATTTTTCCCCCCTCATGTATTAGTTTCAAATTAAACTATTTTACTATACACCCTGAGGTAGGAAACAAAACAGGGTTGTGCTAGGTGCTGTTGAATGAATCTGCGTCAGAAACCATCTGTTGCGACTGCGTGGTTAGGCTATGAGGAGCAGTCTGTAAAATCCGGTGGATATAACCCGACGACATTCAGGTCAAAGAGGTAAAATAGTTCAATTTATTATACGGAAGCATGATGGGCCTTTTATATATAAAAAAATCGATTATTTGAGAATGATATATAGGCTAGAAACCTTGCGTAGCTGTATTTCTTGAGGCTGTATGCCTTTAAGAACAGGCTCGATAGGTATAACAATGCCACATATCAAAATCATAGAATTTAAGGATGTTTTTGAAAATTTTAGAAAAAATGGGAGTTTAAAGAAAGAAATAAGGAGATGAGGAGTGAGGAGAAAGTTGAGTTTGGAAATGGGGAGTGATTACAAATTTCCCCATTTTTAATTCACTGGTTTCGTGATTACAAATCCTTTCGTCGACATTACAATATTACATCATTGTCAAATAACATACAAATTAGAGACAGGAAAGTGGAAACACATGCTCGAAATTAAGAGTCCGGCTTATATGCAAGTTTGGATGTATTGGAAGAGAAGTTCATAAATAAGTACCCTTAAGCCTTGACTATAAATCGAAAGCGGGAAAGTTGTAATTTTAGTAATGTAAGTATGTTTGGATTTTAGTCGTGAAAATTATAAAACTCGCTTTCCATCTAGTAATTTAGATTTTTTATATTGATTTTGGTCATTTTTTGTCGGAAGCCACTAAACTCATTGAATGTTGCTTATTTGGTACCAAAGTTCTCTTACGTAGCTCATATGACCAAAAAAAAAAACACATATGTTACACCTACTAAAATTCATTAGCACTAAATATTTCAAAATGAGAGGAAAAACTTGGTGTTGCCCTGAGTCATGTGAGTCAGTACTAGATATTTCAAAATGACACTCAATTTATAATTACGTTTTTAATCTCGTTACATGAATTATATAGAAGAACATCGATTTCCAATAACTAATATTCAGTAGATTCAATGACTTCCGACAAAAAAGTAAACAAAAATAAAGAAAATTTTAAGCTACTGAATGAAAATCAAATATTAACAAATTTTGAAATTAAAATTAAAAAAAAATCTACTCATTTAACTAAAATTGTAAAAGTCAACAATATGTTCATAATTTATATAAAAACAATTGTAAAATTCAACAATATGTTCGTAATTTATATAAAAACAAGTGCATGTATAATTAAATTCAACAAAACCAAATAGCATATCAACCTTTGCACCAAAATGATATTTTAACACCATTGGTACAAAAATTTACTCCAATGGAGGCTGCGCTGTTTTGGCAGCCTCCACCTCTGTGTGAAATTTGGTGCAAGAGGTAGCCTTTGCTCAAATTTGGCTCAGAGGCAATTTTTTTTAAATTTTTTTGTTTTAATTATTATAAATATGTGATATTTTTTATTTATTTTTAAATATAAATATTATTTAAATAATAATAAAATATTTATTTTATTATTTAAATTTTATTATTTAAATAAAGAGATATCTAAACATAAAAATTAAAAATAATAATTATTTATTTTTTATATATTTATTTATTGATTTATGTTAATTATTAATCATTAAAGAATAATTTAATGATTTATAAATAATATAATTTAATACAAATATGTTCACTTCGCACTACGAAATACTTTAATTGATCATTTATAGGATGAATATAGTTATTCAAATATTTGAAGTTGTATATGTATTATATTTGAATTTATATTCATATTTTTCAATTTAAATAATTTTCTTATATTAATTCATAATATATATAATTTAATTTATATTGTATAATTAAATTATAAACTTTAATATTATTATTTAAATTTATTAATAATATAATATTGATTATATAATATAAACATTAGTCATAATTAAAAATATATTAAATAAAAGATAATAATTAATATATGAAAAATAAAAAGAATATTTCCAAAATATTTTTGTTGTTGTAAGATTTGAAGTAAATATGTTGGAAATGGATGTGATATTTGGTGTAGAAATCGCACTATTTTAGTGTAAAATTTATATCAGAATAGATTTTATGGTTATAGATGACCTTAACAACCTTTTGTCCACTACATATATAATTGATCAAATAAATATGATACCCCCATAAGAGCCTGGGTCATGGATGACTCGATACAAAAATTTAATAGCCCAAACCACGGTCAATATACGGAGTGCTTTCTTCAGCAGCCGGGTAGGGAGATGCCCGGGCTCTACTCCCCGGGCAATCAGAAGCCCGTGCTCTCAGTAAAATCCCAGATGATTTCTACCCGGGTTACCTCGAGAAGCACACCATACTCGAGTGTGATTGGTATATGTTGTCTAATCTGTCAGAGCAACATGGGTTTGGCGTCTTTTAGAAGTCATCAGACAAGTATGGGCAGCCGACTTACTATCTTAGCAAGTAGCACTGAAAACAAGGTATCTACCATTTTTTCCTTCCTATAAATAACATGTATATTTATCATTTACCGATTCTGAAATCTTTGAACTCTCAAGCACACATATATTTTCACATATATCGCTTGTGTTCTTCATCTTCACCTGCCGACTTAAGCATCGGAGTGGCCACGCCGGACACCCCTCCGGCATCCATTCACGAGTTCCTTTCTTGTTTGCAGGTATTATCAAAGGCATTATCCTTACTCAAATTTCCTAAACTCTTAATCATCATTGTTATCCGGTGGATTGCCCACGTACATAATGCCCGATTCATCAGGATATCATCATTGGCGCCGTCTGTGGGAATTGAGACTAAGACGTTGATATGGCTCCTACAAGAAGAACTAACCAGGACACTTCCCGAGCTCCTGAAGATGGTGCGCATACTTCGGGACAAAGTGGTGTTCCTCTCACAGGACCTAACCTTATCACTGTGTCTTTGGAAGATCTGGCTCGGATGGTATCCGAGACAGTGAAAAAACTATGGCCCAGAAAGACCCTTCTCATCATTCTACCCCTCCGGGTAGGTAGCAAGAGCAAGAGCAGGAGATGCGAGAAGAGGATGGGGAGTCTAGTGCCGGGTCTAAATCCCCGACTGTGACGGAAGAGCTGTTGGAGTTGAAACAAAATATGAAGGCATTGGAGGGACAGTTGGAGGGCCGTAGTCTTCCCGAGCAGTTGCCAAAGGATGCCCATTTGCTGAAATTATTGTCTGAGAACCTCTTCTCTGGAACTTCAAATCTGCCAAAGTTAAAGATACGATGGTAATGCGGACCCGAAGGAACACCGTGGCCAGGTTCGAAAATATGGCCATGTTGCACTGCTTCACTGATCGAATTAAGTGAAAGGTGTTCCTGACAACGTTGGTGGATTCTGCTCAAAGATGGTTTGAAGGGTTGGCCCCTCAAAGTATTAATTCTTTCAAAGACTTCTAGAAGGTGTTCTTACACCATTTTAGCAGCAGCATGAAATACAAAAAGACTGCATTTAGTCTTTTTGAAGTCAAGCAAAGTCCGGAGGAGAGTTTGAGGGCTTACATTAGAAAGTTCAATAGACTGGCTCTGGTTGTTCCCACCTGTGCCACCGAGACAAAGAAAACTGCCTTCACCCAGGGCTTGAGGGAGGGTGAGTTTTTTCGATCATTAAACAAGAAGGTGCCCGGGGATTTTTAGGACTTGTTGTCCCGGGTAAAAAGGTATATTAACATGGAGGAAGCCCAGAAACAGAAAAGAGAAGCAGGGAGGAGAGAAAGGGGAGACCGGGTGGTAAAGCCCGATGAGAGAGGTCCGAGGAAGAGCAATCCGAGGCATTTTTCTCATCATGTGCCCTCGAAGATTAGCCGGGAGGTCCAGGAGTGTAGTAGAGATTTGCTGCCATCTCAGCAGTTCACTAGGCCTGAGAAGAATATATTATGTACTCTTCATGGGGTGTACTATCATAATACTAGGGATTGCAAAACTTTGAAGAGATATTATGTCCCGCCCTCTGTACAGGAACATAGTCAATCCAATAAGAGGCCGAGAGGGCCGCCTCGGACTTCCCGGCAGCCAGGACCCAACACCCGGGGTGATTCAAAAAATGCCTCGAGAAGTGACCCCGGTAGGAGAAGAGAGCCGGAGTCTGAGAGGAAGAAAGCTTCATCCCCTGCTGCGGGTTGAATAAAGATAATATCAGGAGGCTCCACTGATGGAGACTCCAGCTGGGCAAGGAAATCAAGAATTAGGAGGGATTGCATGGAAGTGGAAGGGATGAGGAGGAGTGAGGCAGTAATCAGCTTTGGCCCTGAAGATTTAAAGGGTGTAAATCTACCCCACAATGATGCTTTGGTTATCCAAGCCCAGGTGACAAATTATGATATTTTGAGAGTCTTTGTGGACTCGGGCAGTTCTGTGAATGTTATCTTTAAGGATGCCCTGGTGTAGATGGATTTGCAAGGATTTCAGCTGGAGACCGTGGAGACTGCATTTTTTGGCTTTGCTGGCCATGTGATTTATCTAGAAGGAGAGATTGTCCTGCCATTGACTTTGGGCTCCCGGGATCTTAGAAGACAGTGATGACTAATTTCACTGTGGTGGATTCACCATCATCATATGACATTATTTTGGGGCGGCCGGCCATGAATGAGCTGAGGGCCGTGGCATCTACTTATCATCAAAAGATCAAGTTTCCTGTGGGAAGCCGGGTAGGTGAAGTCCAGGGAGATCAGTCTTCTTCACGGAAATGTTATGTAGAGGCAGTCCGGGTGGACGTGAGTAAAGCTAGGAAGGAAGGGAAAAAAGCAAGAATTGATGAGATAGGAGGGAGAGTAGTGGAGAAGGGTGAGGAGCATTTTGTAGCTGAGGAGGAGCAGAAGATTATAGAAGTCGGACCAGGACAGCAGATCCGGGTGGCTCGAGACCTCAATCCATCCACCCGGGTCAGTTTAATCAATTGTTTAAAAACTAATATGCATGTTTTTGCCTAGTCCCAGCAGGAATTGACAGGGATCTCACCCCCGGTATCAGAGCATCACTTAAATATTCTCCCGGGATCTCACCCGGTGAAGCAAAAGAAGAGGCACTTTTGTCTTGAGAAGGACAAAATTATTGATGAACAGGTGAGAGATCTACTGAAGGCCGGCCACATTCGGGAAATTCAATTTCCTACCTGGCTCTACTGAAGGCCAGCCGCATTCGGGAAATTCAATTTCCTACCTGGGTCTCGAATGTGGTGTTGGTACCAAAGTCCACCGGGAAGTTGAGAATGTGTGTGGATTTTCGGGACCTCAATAAAGCTTGCCCCAAAGATCACTATCCCTTGCCCAGGATTGATCAATTGGTGGACTCCACCTCAAGTTGTGAACTGTTAAGCTTCATGGATGCTTACCAGGGGTAACATCAAATCTCCCTGGCCAAGGATGATCAAGATAAGGCCAGCTTCATCACCTCGGGTGGTATGTTCTGTTACGTTGTAATGCCTTTCGGTTTGAAGAATGCCAGGGCCACCTACCAGCGTCTTATGAACAAAGTCTTTGAGAAGCAGTTGGGCCGGAATGTGGAAGTATATGTGGATGATATTTTGGGCAAGTCTAAGGAGGTTGCACACTTCATTGCTGATCTGGAGGAACATTTTGCCACTCTGATGCATTATGGAATCAAGCTCAACCTTGCCAAGTGTATATTTGGCGTGAAGAGTGGCAAGTTTTTGGGTTTTATAGTGACAGACCGGGGAATCGAGGTGAATCAGGAGAAAGTCAAGTCTGTATTATGCATGCCATCTCCCCGATCTGTCAATGAAGTGCAAAAGTTGACCGGGAGAGTTGCTTCTTTTTCTCGGTTTATATCCCGATAAGCACAAAGAAGTTAACTTTTTTCCAGGTCCTAAGGAAGGCCCGTGAGTTTGGGTGGGAAGAAAGGTGTGAGCAGGCCTTCCAAGATTTGAAGATTCATCTTGCAGAGCTTCCTGTACTGGTAAAGCCGGAGCCCGGGAAGAAATTGTTTGTTTACTTATCTACTACAGAGTATGCTGTCAGCTTAGTACTGATAAAGGAAGAAGTCTCTGATCAGAAGCCTGTCTATTACGTCAACCATGCTCTAAAGGGCCCCGAGCTCTGGTATAGTGAGGTAGAGAAGATAGCCCTGGCCTTGGTTATTAACGCCCGGAAACTACGGCCTTATTTTCTTTCGCACCAAATCATTGTTCTTACTAATAGTCCTCTTGGGAGGATTATGACTCATACGGAAGTGAAAGGGGATCGATTAAGGTGCCCGAATGCGCAACGAAAGTTTCAAAATTATTTTTCATACAAGAAAAATCGAGCACCCTAAACTATAGTGTATAGCAAATACAGCAAAACACAAAATGACATTGATAGAGTGTTTAAGAAATATACCTATCAATCTCTCAAGATTAATGTTGGCTCCAACTAAGTTGTAAACAACTTAGCTCTTGTACGGTTGACCATTCCTTCAAATTAGGTCCACCACCAACAAGCTAAATCCACTCTAATTTTGCACTAGAAAAATTAGAGTATTTTTCATTTGAGAAGAGAGTGTTTCCTCAAAAGTGAAGAAGCAAAAAATGAAGGAGAATTGTAGGAGCAAGTTTCGGCCAACTCAATTGCAAGGAGAGAAGGGAGAGTTTTCTTGATTGTGCAAAAAGTTGTTGTGTATTCCAAAGGCATGCCATGCCTTGGATATTGAAAAAGTAGCCTCCAACCTTTCACCTTCCATGCATGCAATTATATTTGGGCTTGTAACAATTACAAGGCTCATGGACTTTTATTTAAATGTTTTACACGTATTTGAGACAATTAAACCTTGCTTGATTTTACTCAAGCCCACTAGTTGAATTATTATTTCCTATTGGGCTCTAGAAGACCCAATATTGTTTAAATAATTCAACACTTGAATTAATTTAATTTAGTCCATAATAATGTTTATGAAAATCACAATTTTCAAGTACATTATTTGTTTGGCCAACTTTTAATTTAGGAACGCTTCCTCAAATTAAAAGTTACATTCTCCTTATAGAAGTCATACTTCTATTTTTATTTGCGCTTATAAACTCCTATATAAGCCGTTAAACATATTGAACTATTTTACTTCTCAATGGGATCTAGAAAGTTAGCACTTGTGTGACCCTCAATGGTTCAATGATACAACTAGCCGTGGGTTCACATCTCAATGTGATTCGGGACTAAACAAGTCCTTATATGAGCATACCCCAATTGCTTCATTCTTACTTATCAACTTCTAGATAATAAGATCGTCAGAACTCAAGTCTGATAGTACCCAACCAATCATGTTAAACGCCTAGCAGCATCGCTTACATGATTCCCTAGGTATCAAATGATATTGCCTGCAAGAACCATTCAATTATGGTTAGCGTACAGTACGGTCCCTTCATCTCATATATCCCGATCGATTTGAAAACTATTGGTATATCGAGAGCTGTCAAAGAATCGTAACTATGTGTCATGTCGTAGTTGATCGATAGTGTAATCTATGAAACCCCTTTCATAATTACCACTATACTCTGATCAGAGATTTCATACTACATATACATGTGATCACTTAGGATATTCATACCCGAAGGTAAGCGGTGAATCCCCTACTACAATGCATCGACTCCTATATGTTTCGACAAAACACCGAACCTTGCCACCTGATGACCCCATGAGAGTCGGTAAACAAGTCAAAGTGTAATGCTAGCACATAGAGTCTCAATGTTGTCCCGGGTCATAAGGACTAATGGTGTACGACTATAAACTAGGACGTTTCCACTCGATAAGTGAGAACCACTTGGAAAATCCTTTACGGAGGGTTGTTCAGTGCACTCTACCAGGAGCACCTATCTGCATGCTCAGACATCACAATGTCTTCTACCAATTAAACATGGTACTCACATCGCAGATACTAGTCTCAAACTCGAGCGGCCTATATCCTTCTTTGCGGCGGCTGAATCGACTAGGAACTGTTTAGAATATACAGTATTGTAAATATGAGTTTCATGATACTCATCATATGAGAATCTCATATTCTTTCTATTATTTCTATATTCAAGGACTTTATCTATGCAACTAGCATGTGTATACAGATAAGATGTGCCAAAATAATAATTTCCAATATTATTAAAATAAAGATTGTTTATACATAGAGTTTCATTGTGAACACTCGGCCAACACTTGGCTCGATGGGCACCTACTCTAACAGGAAGTATCCGGACGGATGATCAAGTGGGCAGTGGAGTTGGGCGAGTATGATATTGAATATAAGCCCCGGGTTGCCATCAAAGCACAGGCCTTGTTAGATTTTCTATCCGAGATGGTTCAGCCCGATGAAGAGGAAGTGTGGAGAGTTTTTGTGGATGTGATGTCTAGCTTTGCTGGATGTGGAGTAGGTGTGGTAATAATTAATATCTCCCCTGGGAGAAAACATTAAGTTGGCCTTAAGAGTCGACTCCCGGGTAACTAACAATGAGGCAGAATATTAAGCTGTTCTTGCTGGTATTCGAGTTGCCCGGGAAGTTAGAGCTTCCCAGATCATTTTGTAATCTAATTCACAGTTGATTACACAACAGATCAAGGGTGTTTATGAGGCTAAGGATGATAGGATGTTCAAATATCTACAACTCATCAAAAACCAGTCAGAAGTCTTTGTGGATTGGAGTATTGAACAAATACCCTGGGAAGAAAATAATGAAGCAGATGCTTTAACAAAAATGGATGCTTCTTTTTCAGAAGCCAATACCCGGGAAGTGTTACATGTTTCCCATCTAGTCCTTTCCACCAAAGAAGAAACATTGCCAGTACCCGAGGACTCCTGGATGACACCCCTGATTAAATTCATTATAAACAATGAATTACCTGAAGACAAAGCCCGAGCCCAGAAAATCAAGAGACAAGCTCCCAGGTTTGTTCCCTTAAATAATGTCTTGTACAAGAGATCATTTCATGAAGGGTGCTGTGGTGAGCATCTCAGAGGAATATCTTTGGCCCGGAAGACAATGCTTACTGGATTCTGGTGGCCAACAATTAGCCAAGACTCTGTTCGAGTGGTCCGGGCTTGTGAGGGTTGTCAACATCATTCAAATTTTCAGCACAGCCCGGCCACTCCTATGAAGTCTATCTGAGCATTTTGTCCCTTTGACTAGTGGGGTATGGACATCGTCGGTCCTTTTCCTATTGCTCGGGCTCAAAAGGAATTTTTGCTGGTGGCTGTGGACTATTTTTCTAAATGGGTGGAAGCCGAGCCCTTAGCCAAGATCACTGAGCAGGAAGTCTTAAAGTTTTTATGGAAGAACATAGTGTGCCGATTTGGAGTCCCCAGGAGACTAATCTCAGACAATGGGAGACAAGTTTCAGGAAGAGATATTACATCTTGGTGCCGGGATGAAGATCACTCAGTCTTTCACTTCTGTTGCCTATCCTCAAACTAATGGCCAGACAGAAGTTGTGAATTGAATTATTGTGCAAGCCTTGAAAACTAGGTTGCAGGGCAAAGGTAAAGACTGGGTGGAAAAGTTTCCCAGTGTTCTCTGGGCATAAAGAACTACTCCCCGGTCACCTACTCAAGAAACTCCCTTTAATTTAGTATATGGTTCTGAAGCAGTTCTTCAAGTTGAAATCAGACATACTTCCGCCAGGGTAGAATCTTACCCGGATAACAATGATCAAAGCCGAGCCATGGAGTTGGACCTTGTAGAAGAGAAGAGAAACCAAACCTTGATTCGAATGGAAGCTTATCGAGGCCGGGTTATGAAGTCATATGATAAGAGAGTCCGAATCCGAGACTTCCAAGTAGGAGATCAGGTTATGAAGAAAGTTAATCCAGCGGGAGATGTGGGAAAGTTGGAATCTCGGTGGGAAGGACCTTAAAGAATAACCCGGAGAGTCAGCTCGGGAGCTTTTTATCTTGAAGATGCGCAAGGACATTCTCTCAAAAGATCCTGGAATGTATTTCATTTAAAGAAGTATTTTTCTTGAAAGATGTAACTATTTGAAGATATAATGAAAGAGCTGTTTTTCAGAAAATTTGTAAGTACAAATTCTATATCTGAACCCGGTAGGGATAGAGCCCCGGTTAATTAAAAGCCCAGGGCACTACACCCTGGCTCGGGGCACCACACCTCGACCATTAAAAGTCCGGGGCACCACACCCTAGCTCGGGGCACCACACCTCGACCATTAAAGCCCAGGGCACCACACCCTGGCTCGGGGCACCACACCTCGACCATTCCAAATCCGAGATATGCTCCATTGCCTAGTTTTCGCACTTTGGTTATACATACAAGGGCTTTATACCCGGGTTTAAGGTTCCTGCATCTCGACCATTTACTAAGTACAAGGCATTTTATCCATTGTAGTGATCAAAATCCTAACTACTTTTTTGAAGTTACCGGTTAGTTTTCAACACTTAGAAATTTCTGTGATTTTATAAGTCACAATGAGTGCCAATGACCGAGTGTTGAAGAATTATTTAAAGCATTAAAGGTACAAAGTATTGCAAGAAAGCTGAAATTTCATTAATTAATGCCCGGAGGCTGAAAATTACAAATAAAAGAAAAAGTACAAGCCTACAATCCTACTCTAAATCTATTTGGGTAGACTGCTCCCCACGGCCTCCACTGGAGCCTTCTCAGTTTTCTTTTCAGCTGCATCATCCTTAGGAAGAGAGTCGATGGATTTATAGATAGAAGTCCTCCTTGTCTGCAGAGAGGAGACCCTCTTCCTCAAATTGTTCCCGGCACTTTTCGAAGCCAACCTTGAAGTAGTTATAGGATTTATCTTCAACAGCCGCTTGGAACTCCGAGGATTTAAGGAAAGAGGTCCATCACTTCTCCTGAGTAAGCTGCAGGGCCCTTAGTTTGTCCTCGGCAGCAGTGGCTTGGTGTTGTTGTTGGCTGGCTTCGTCCTCGAGGTAGTGAGTCCTGGACTCCAAGAAGGAAAGACGCTTTTGCAGGTTCTCCTCTCAGATCAAGCCTTCACTCTGAGCAATCTGAGCCGAGGCCAGTTGCTGGTTGGCCACTTCTAGAGAAGCCCGGAGGCCGACAGTTTCTTCTTCATGGGCTCTCTTTACCCGGGCCAACTCTTCCTGTATTTGCCCATAGAGGTCATGATTGGTCCGGGCCTTGCCAGCCTCTTTCTTGGCCACTAAGGCCACTTCTTCAAAAGATGAGATTAGCATTTGAACTCCCTGTTCAAAAGTATACAAAAAGGAGTTTAAAAAAAAAGTGAAGAAGAGGTAGTGTGGAACTTACAGAAAGGATGTGATTGGAGCCTTCGAAAAGCTTCGGGTTAGGCCCTAGACTCTTTAAGTAAGTCTCCTCATCAGGAAGGAGCATACTCTTCAAGAGACGGACCCCAGTAGCAGAAGGCCCTTCTAGGAACATATTGGCCCCGGGGGGGGGGGGGGGGGGGGGGGGGGGGGGGGACGGTTGCCTGGAAGTTTGGGAGGATGAGGGAGCCTGTTCAGTAGCAGGAGGACGCACAATGGAAGCTTGGTTGCCCAGGGGGGCTTCCTCTTCAGGTCCAGTCATTGCCTTTATTTTACGTTGTCGTAGGGAAATGTGGTCCGCATCATCTCCAGGGGACCGAGGCGGGGTAGTAGTTTGAGGAAGTGGCCCCACTCCGCTTGGCCCGGCCACTTGAGTAGTGACCGGGGCTTCAGTGTCATTAGCCCCCTAGGCCATGACTTTCTTGGCAGCTGCTTCCTTGGCAGCCTTTTTCTTTTCGGCTACTGCCGCCTTCTCTGTTGCCCTCTTTTGAGCAAAAGCAGCCTGCATCTCAATCTCACCCACAAGACAGAATAACAATTAATTCTGAGGATACACAAGAAAGTAAAATAAATAAGAACACGAGATGATTACCCAGTTGAGCACCCGAGCCAGCCACCTCGTCAATCACCCTGTCCAAAGGGTCCTCAGCCTGGGTACTCAACCCGAATGTGATAAAATTCTCCTCCTCGAGAAGGACGGTGGAAGTGAAGTTTCTCTCCCCGACCAGTGCGTGGCTCCGAATGTAGGTTTCTTCAAGTTTGTAGCCATTAGGGAGCTCGGGTTGGGTAGGGAGATTGGGTAAGAAGCCGGTTAGGCAGGAGGGATGGGAAGGAAGAGTTATGTAAAAGTATCTGCCCTTCCACCCCTTCAGGAAAGAAGGGATGTCGTCAAGGAATCGGCTTTTTAGCCGGGTAGATAGTGAAAAAGCATTGTCACCAAAGCGACAAAAGAAAAAATAGAAGAGGATGAGGGGGTTGATGAGAAGGTTATGCATTCTAAAAAGGATAAATACTGAGGCCATGATCTGAAAAGAGTTGGGATAGAGTTGGTTTATGGAAGTGGGCTACATCGGTATAGAAGGAGGGAAGGGAGAACCTAAGACCACTACGGAGTTGGTCCTTAAAGAAATTACAGAAGCCCTTTGGGGGCTTCTCTGCCGTGTCTAAAGGGTCGGGGATCAGAATGGAGAAGGAAGAAGGGATAGAGTCTAGGGTTCTAAGCTCCTCCTCGGCCCCGGGACGTAGGGTGCTTGCCATGGTAGAAAACCACGGGGCACTCGGGGCCTCAGAGGAGAGAGGGCTGGAGGCTGGGGTTTTCCCTTTACCTTTCTTAGAAACTCGAGAGGGGCCCGCAGAAACTCGAGAGGGGCCCGCAGCAGAGGGATTAACCCCCGGTTTCTTTGATTGCAAGGGAGGAACAATCTTAAAAATTTTTGGGGGAGGAGAAGGGGAGGAGTCAGATCGAACTGCCTCCGATTCATATTCCGATGAACCTTGCGCGTTCGCTCCAGAAGTAGAGGATGTGGAATTTGACATATTTTTTAAAAAAAGGAAGATAGAACTTACGAGTTTGAAGCAAAAAAGAGGATGTCTGAATGGAGAATCCGCTGCGATGGAGGTTCGCCTGATTGGAGAGAGCAAAACGCTGCGAAGGGGGAAGAGGGTTTGAGAGAATTTGAAATTCAAATTTGCGAAAAGTGACAAATGAAGGAGGTGTTTGGTTTTATATAGGCAAAGTGGAATACGATCTATACCGTTGATCAAAAGGCAGATCGGACGGTTAGGATGCATCTAGGAAATCGTGCAGATATATGAAAAGACGCGCATAGATATCGAGGCAACATGCTCATTATTACCTCGAAATACGAAACAATTTTTTTCGGCGGTTTAAATGCTAGAGCATACATCATCATGACATCAGTCCTACTACCAGAGAACACTAAACGGCACAAAGTCCGGGAGATTTAAGGCCTCGGAATAATATTCAAAGTCCAGGAGATTTAAGGCCCCGGCATAATATCATAAGTCCGGGAGATTTAAGGCCCCGACATAATATTCTAAGTCCGAGAGATTTAAGGCTCCGGCATAATATTCTAAGTCCAGGAGGTATGGGATCCCGGCACCTCATCCCATCTATGGGATATTTGAAGCCCCCGATGTTTTTATAATCTGGAATTGATCATCTTCTTATTGGCCGAGCAATATTGATAGGGATAGCGAGTAAACTCTAGCCCGACTATTTTAGGGATGGGTGGTGATACCCCCATAAGAGCCCGGGTCATGGATGACCTGATACAAAAATTGAATAGCCCAAACCACGGTCAAGATACAGAGTGCTTTCTTCAGCAGCTGGGCAGGGAGATGCCCGGGCTTTACTCCCCAGGCAACCAGAAGCCCGGGCTCTCATGTAAACTCCCGGATGATTTCTACCCGAGCTACCTCGAGAAGCGCACTATACTCGAGTGTGATTGGTATGGGATGTCTAATCTGTCAGAGCAACATGGGTTTGGCGTGTTTTAGAAGTCATCAGACAAGTACGGGCAGCCGACTTACCATACTTAGTAAGTAGGCACTGAAAACAAGGTATCTACTACCTTTTCCTTCCTATAAATAGCAGGTATATATCTCATTTACAGATTCTGAAATCTTTGAACTCTCAAGCACACATATATTTTCATATATATCGCTTGTGTTCTTCATCTTCACCTGCTGACTTAGGCATCGGAGTGGCCACGCCGGACACCTCTCCGACGTCCATTCACGAGTTCCTTTCTTGTTTGCAGGTATTATCAAAACCATTATCCTTACTCAAATTTCCTAAACACTTAATCATCATCGTTATCCGGTGGATTGCCCACGTACATCACGCCCGATTCGCCATGATATCATCAACGTAGAAACTATTTATCCTGATCTTTGCACAATATTAAAGTTAAAAACATCAAAAAATGGCTCCCTTTTTGGCAAAATTCCATTTCATTTTACTCATCTCATGTCTTTACGCCATTTCGATATTTGAACTCTCGATAGCTAACGTTGGTTCTATAACATAATATTAAGTTTGAAACTCTTAAAGTAACTAATATTTGGTGTCATATTCTGTTTTAATAATTATATATATTAATAAAGTGTTAAAATTTATTGTAAGTCACAGGTAGCTCAGCGGATAGAGTTTTTGTTTCATAAACTATTAGTTGTAGGTTCAATTCATACTTTGATTTTTGTCTTTCTTTTTTCTATTTATTTATTTTTAATTCATATATTAAAATTACAATGCAGTCTCCCACTATTTCTTATAATTACATTTTGATCATCATTTAAATATAAACGAAATGAATTATAAAAAAATATTATACAAATACGCAACGAGTGCGTCAGTGCACTAAAAATCTTAATAATTTTAATTTTGATCAATTATAAATTTTTGTAGAATGTGGAAACGAATGCAAGCGTCGATGTTCAAAGACATCTAATCGACAACGTTGTTTGTGATATTGCAACATATGTTCTACAAAATGCGTGTGTTCCACCGGGAATTTCCGGGAACAAAGAATGCTGCAGATGTTGCAACGACTGGATAACCAAGAAAGGTGGACGAAAATGCCCTTGAGCTTTCCATAAATTTTTGTTGTGTAATGAAAACAAATTATTGAAATAATGGATGAATACATATTCTTCAATAAAACTGGGCTATATATTTTCCCAACATTTGTAAAATGGAATTAGTTCACAGCTGTATTCTAGCTATTGAGTGTATTTGAGATAATTTGATTTCAAATCCATATATCAAATCCAGTGTAATTTTTGACCCAAAATTATAATAAATGATATGAAACCAAGTGTGTTGGTCAAGTTAGGAGTGGGATCAGGGTCGAGACTCGTCCCGTAACCTTCATACAGAATTCTCGTCCTGATAAGAATTGTGATATTTTTTTCTCCCGATCCCGTACCTGAAAAGTGTCGGGACCCGATGTTCGAGATCCCATTGGGTCGGGAAAAAATACCCCGATAAATATTTTTTTATAAATTATGGAGACTCTCAAACAACTCTTGGTGCATTACAAATAAATTAAAACAACTTCTTATTTTATAATCATTAAAAACTAAAACATATTCTTAGTATATTTACAAATAAACTAAAACATATTCTTGGTTAAACAGACCAAATCCAAAACAAAAATAACATATCAAGTCATTGTATCATTAATGATTAAAATACCAAATCAACGAGCTATTCTTCCACCATGAAGCCATTGGAACTTTCACTTGAGTATGATACATTACTTTTCCATTGTTATTTGTGTTTATGTTGATCTTCAAAACACAGAGCAGAACTAGTTGAGGTAAGAAAATTCCTTTTTTCGCAAGACGAAATTGCATGTATGTATGTGCTATACGATATGGTAATCATCCCCAAGATACAATAACTCAAATCCAGAAATGCAGCACCACAATTTCTGGATGGCAGCGAACAACAATATGCTTGAACTTTCAAGTTTCGAAGGCGAAAAGGATGCAATGAAATGAGTATGCAAAAAGTGTCTATGAATTCATGTAGAGGACTATTTAAAGAGTGAGTTATATAAGTCAGGGGACATACTCTTCTGTGATAAGTCAAGGGATGCACCCTTCTATGATAAGTCATGAGACGTATCTTTCTATTATAAGTCATGGGACGTACGGTTCTGTGGGAAGGGACACACGGTGGCGCCAGAAGACAGTCACAACCCTTCTATGATAAGTCATGGGATGCACCTTTCTATTATAAGTCATGGGACGCACGGTTCTCTGGGAAAGGACGCACGGTTGCGCCAGAAGACAGTCACACAAGACGCGACTGGAGCACTGACACACACTGACTGGAGGAGGTTGCAGACATTAGATTGTTCCGAAAATAAAAATTATTTTTCAAATAAACTTTGTCCAAAAAGATTAATATGTTCAAGACACCACACCACAGCGGGCCGGCAGAGCCGGTTGTGCGCGTGTGTGTTTCACCGAGACCCAGCCTAACAGCGTCTTCCCCCTTCTAAACACTTCTGGTATATTTTGGAGTCCAAACTCTTAGCTCAAACTTGGAGCTAATAAAGAAAAATTTATTTGGCACATTTTCCAATGTAAGTCAGCTCCCACATCCTTTCATTCACCACTAACCATTTATTCAACAATCCCATATATGAATAAAAGTAATGCATGCATGTAGATTCACTTGAAAGCTCTTGTGAATTATAAGTAGTTTTTTTAAACCTTCCTTAGTAATATACTATCGGATTTACTAGTTGTGTAGTGACATGATGTCTTGAACTAGCCAACCGTTTATGTAAACCAAGTCAATAGTACTTACACAACAATAATTCTAACATATTATGTTCTCATATTGTGTCCATTTCGGCTCTAGATCATATATTAAATTCTTAAGTGTTTTTCATTGAAGCGGCCTTCTCACTTATATAGGTGATCTCCTATCTCGAATGTCATGTCCTAGCCTACCTCTTAGGTATATGAATCATTAAAAGAAAACTTAACATCACCACATGTTGCAGGTCTTTTCTACTTGGATTTGTATAGGAATGAACCTTAACTGATTCCAAGTACTCAAACTCATATTTATAACTTAGTTTTCCCAGTGAACCAAAGATCTCCAATTCACAAGTTTGGGTTACCGTTATAAATATTTTATTTTGTTTGTTTTAAGCCCATTCTTTTTAAAAATTTGTATACTTTATCTCAATTTATTCTTTTGGTAAATGGATCCGCTAGGTTTTCCTTTGATTTCACATATTCAACAGAATTAACCCCGTTCGAGATCAATTGTCTTATGATATTATGTCTCCATCAAATGTGTCGAGACTTACCATTGTATATATTGCTCTGTACTCTTCCTATTTTTGTTTGATTATCACAATGAATAATATTAGAAGGCACTGGCTCATTCCAACAAGAAATATCTTTTAGGAAATTTCTCAGCACTTCGGCTTCTTCCCAAGCTTTATCTAAAACAATGAACTCGGATTCCATAGTGGATCGAGCTATACATGTTTGCTTAGAAAATTTCCATGACATCGCTCCTCCACCTATTGTGAGTACATATCGGCTAGTGGACTTGGAGTCTTTTGTGTCAGATATATATTTGGCATCACAATATCCTTCTAAAACTGCAGGATATTTTGTATATATCGAACCGTAGTTCAATGTATATTTTAAATATCCAAGCACTCTTGTTAAGGCTTCCCAATGATCCTTACTTGGATTACATGTGAACCTACTTAACTTATTCATTGAATGTGTAAGGTCTGGACGGGTAAAGTTAGTCAATAACATTAAACTACGTATTATCCTTCCATATTCAAGTTGTGAGATAGGTTCACCTCGATTCTTTGGTAAATGAACACATAAATCTATAGGTGTTCTAGCAGGAGGACTGTTTTTAAACTACATATTATCATTCCACATTAAATCTATATTGTAACGCCCCGAAAATTCGAAGGTTCACGCAAACCACATGCATACGAGTTATTAAATTCTTTGTATAATTCAATTAATTGTTTTAATTGAATTAATTAATTATGATGTGCATATTGACATGTTTAAAATAAATTTTTTACATTGTTGCATTAAAATGTATTTTTAAAGGTTATTCGAGTTGCGATCGAGGGACGAAGACTGAGGGCTGAAAAATAGAAAATGTTTTTATTAAATAATTTTCTTTGATTATCTAAATTAAGGGTGATGCTTTTTATTTTTTCTTTTTTTGAAACTAAGGGGTTTTGAGGTGATTTCATACGCCGGGGCGTAAATTTTATCGGTGTTGACATTTCAACAAAAATACGAACGTTTTGGCAACCCTGCTAATAAATTCACAAACTTATTCAAGCAAAAATAATTTTATATTTTAATTAAGCACTAATGGTCCTAATTAACTTTCCTAATGGGCCTAAATTTTTATTAGTGTTTTTAATTATTATTTAAGCTAAACTCACCCCACAACCTACCCATAAATCCCATGCCCACCTCCCCAATACAATCAAAATTCTCTCCATACTCATATACACGGCACACACCAGATTATTGAAGATAAACTTTCGAAATCCACAAGAGAAAAATCAAGCCATCGTCTCTTCGTCGTCGTTCTTCAATCGCCAACGGTTATTCTTGCGTAAAATACGCAAAGACACGCATTATTATTTTCTTCAATCATCTATCACACCATAATATTTATTTGAACATGTTAATGAAAAACTGTTGGAAACTAAATTCCGGCGTTTGACAAAATATGAACCAACTGAAAATACGAACCAACTGATCGAGAAAACTGAACTCAGCAACTGGACTTAACAACTGAAATCAACCGATCTAATAAAAAAGACTGATCAGTTGGAAACTGATCAGTTTATATATTCAGCCGTATGCTAAGCAACCTTCAACTGAACATGTCTCGGGAAAGAACATTCAACCGTCAAGAGACATAGAAGATTGCAACGCCGCACTTCAATCAATACAGCTTAGAAAAACGCATTTCGGCGAAAGCAATTAAGACGCCGCATCACAATAAATGAAGCAAACAATGTCCAAGGAATAATCAAGTAGAAATCAACGGATACAAATATTCAAATTCATCTCAAGTTACCGTTGGAGAAAAGAAGCTTATAAATATGACAGAAGAACAGCTGAAGAAGGAGGGAGAAAACACTATTCAAAAGCTTGCTGTCACTCTGTCAAAATCTTAGCTCACTCTTACTTGATATATTCGTAGCAGTTAAGGCTACAATTTGAGCTCATTAGCAAGTTGTAATAATCGTTGAAATTCGATAGTGCTAAGATCAGTTACGCACTGAGAACATTATGTTAAACTAAGAGTTTCAGTTTTTGGCAGTGTTAAGTCCAAACTGAAGTGGGTCAGTACAATTCTTGTATTTGATCAAAGTCTTTTAGTGGATATCCTATCTTTGAGATAGAAAGGGTGACGTAGGAGTAATTGAATTCTCCGAACATCCAGAAACAACCCTTGCCTACTTTATTTCAGTTTCGTATTCTATCTTTCAGTCAGTTATTTTCCGCAACTACTTTAGTTTAACTGATTGTCATTGACCAACAAGATTCCGAGAATCAGTTTGTCACCAAACTGAACTCAAAATTAGAAAAGACCAGTTTCAACTGTGAGTGTTTATTCAACCCCCCCTTCTAAACACTCTTGATACGTTAATCGATCCTATGAAGTGGTATCAGAGTGGTTGAATCTTGTTCTTGAATACTTTTGATCTAAAAACTTTCCAGCATGACTTCATTCAAAAAAATTCCCATGTTCTCCAGAGAAGAATTTGATGATTGGAAAATCAGAATGCAGGCTCATTTCGCTGCACAAGATGATGACATGTGGTATGTCATAACTGATGGACCCATGAAGATTCTAAAAACAAATACAGCAGTTGCCATTACAGAAGGAGCACCACAAAGAATAGAAAAGCCCAGAGATGAATGGACAACTGAAGATAAAAGAAAAGAAAATCTTGATAATGCGGCTAAAGACATTCTGTACAAAGCGCTGGACAAAGTAACCTTCAGCAAAATAAAAATGTGTAAGACAACCAAAGAAATTTGGGAAAAGCTGATCCAGCTGTGTGAAGAAAATGATCAAACCAAAGAAAATAAACTTTCTGTTGCAGTGCAAAAGTTTGATAACATCAAAATGAAAGCAGGAGAATCGATGCACGAATATGATGAAAGAGTAAGCAGTATCATCAATGAGCTAAATGTACTTGGAAAAGTGTATACCAACAAAGAGATTGCACTGAAGGTAATAAGAGGTCTTCCCAAGAAATGGGATGTCAAGACCATGGCAATGAGGGAGTCCAAAGATCTGAATCAGATTGAACTTCATGATTTGTTTGCTGATTTAAAGACTTATGAGTTCGAGCTGCAGACCAGAGAAGGAGAACCATCTACCTCTACAGCCACAACTGCTCTAGCTGCTGTCAGAACTGAACCAATCAGTTCAGTCGAAAAATCTGCTGATCAGTTGAGTAATGATGCTATGTCATTGTTCATCAAAAAATTTGGAAGGTTCATGAGAAAGAATCAAGGGAACTTCCAGAAGCCATACCAAAAGAACAATTCCAAAGATGAACCAAATGCCTGCTATAACTGTGGCAAATCAGGTCACTTTATTGCTGATTGTCCTAAACCCAAGAACGACAGTCAAGGCTCAACTGATAGAAGAAAGAAATCATATGAACACAAAAGAAGACCCAAGGAAGATAAGAAGGTCTTCAGAAAGAAATATGAGATACTCTTAGCTGAAGAAAAAAAATCTAAATGGGCAGAAACTGACAGTGAAGAGTCGGTACCAGAAAGCTCATGCAGTTCTAGTGATGATGAGGAAGTAAAGTGCTTGATGGCTAATGATGCAGCAGAAGAATCATCTAGCCAACAGGTATTTGATTTCAGCTCAACTGATTTCACACGAGAAGAACTCATTCTAACACTACATGACATGGTAAATGAGTATCAAAAGCTTGCATCATCATTTGAAAAAATCAAAGCAAAGCAAACTGATCCAACAGACAATAAAACCAAAACTGATGAATCAGTCGATGGGTTGAGTCTAAAAAGGGAAATTGCTGAGTTAAAAGCAGAAAGAAACAAAAATCAGTCATTAATACAGAAGTTGATGCTTGAAAACTCAAAACAGACTGAGCTTATTCAGTCTTGGAACAAATCATCTGCTGCACTAAATGAGATGCAGATTTCACAAAAATCAGTTTCTGATAAAACTGGTTTAGGGTTCAACACTCAAGGAGAAATGTATCCAAATGATACTCAACCAAAGCTAACAATAGACAAAGGGAAATACATTCACTTTGTCAAATCAGCAGTGGTACAAGAACAAATTGAGCCCAGTAAACTGATTGAGCAACCTAATGAGAATATGAACAAGGCTAGAAGATATGGGATTGGTTATAGTAAAAAATTCTCAACTGATTCACAAAGTCAGTCATCAAAGAGATTTTACAAAAACTATTCGAATGGCTATTCCAATTACTATAACTGCAAGCCAGTTCAGAAGAGATATAGACTGAACAATTAGTTGAATAAAGCTAAAACACATATTGTATCATCCGTACACTACACAAGCACACAAAAGCCGAGAAAAACCATTTGGAATACAGCTACTGGAAAGTCTGTTAGACTAATCCAAATATGGGTTCCAAAAGGACTAATCAATTCAGTACCCAAATAGATATGGGTACCAAATTATATTATGTGTGTGACTGCAGGTAACATGTACAAACAAGAACTCAATATGGTATTTGGACAGTGGATGTTCGCGACATATGACAGGAGATGCAAGTGTGCTATCTCAACTGATCAAATACAGTGGTCCAAATATCAGTTTTGGGGACAATTCCAAAGGTAGAACTGTGGGTAAGGGTAAGCTTATCCATGGTAACTTTACTTTTAAAGATGTTCTGTTAGTAGAAAACCTGAAGTATAACTTGATCAGCATCAGTCAGTTATGCGACAGTGGATTCTCAGTACATTTTGACAAAAACTCATGTTTAGTCAAAACTTCAACTGATGAAATCATATTAACTGGCAAACGTTGTGGAAACACATATAAAATCAGTTGGAATGATCAAACTTATGCACCAGTTTGTTTTATTGCTTCCAAATCATCTAAAAACTGGTTGTGGCATAAGAGACTAAACCATTTAAACTTTAAAACCATTGCCTATCTGAGTAAACATGAACTTGTAACTGGTTTGCCCAAAATAGACTTTTCAAAAGAAAAACTTTGCTCAGCATGTCAGTATGGTAAATAAGTACGATCTTCTTTTAAAAACAAGAGTTGTAAATCCTCATCCCGATGCTTAGAACTGTTGCACATGGATCTCTTTGGTCCTATACCAGTCATGAGCTTAGGGGGAATGAAATACACCTTGGTAGTCGTAGATGATTTTTCAAGATTTACTTGGGTTATTTTTCTCAAATCTAAAGACCATACTGCTTCACAACTGATAAAGCTCTTCAAAAGACTTTTAAATGAAAAATCAGTTGGAATTGATCGAATCAGATCAGATCGAGGAACTGAATTCATCAATCAAACTCTTTCAAATTTTCTAGAGAATGCTGGAATTAAGCATGAGCTCTCAGCAGCCAGAACTCCTCAGCGAAATGGTGTAGCTGAGAGAAGAAATCGGACCCTTAAAGAAGCTGCTAGAACAATGCTTGCTGATTCTGGTATTTCTCAAAGGTTTTGGGCAGAGGCAGTAAACACTGAGTGTTATACTCAGAACAGATCAATGATTAATAAGAATCATATGAAAACACCATATGAGATCTGGCATGGAAGAAAAAGTATAATTACTTATTTCAAAATATTCGGCTGCAGATGTTTTATCCTTGATAATGGTAAAAATTATTTAAAATCGTTTGATGCTAAATCTGCAGAGGGAATATTTCTTGGATACTCATCAGTTAGTATAGCTTATAAAGTCTTCAACAAGAAAACCCTAAATGTTGAAGAATCAGCTCATATTGATTTCGATGAAACTGAACTAACTGATAAGCCAACTGATCAAGTTGAGCTAGTTGATCGATTTACAGATATCAGTTTGGAAGATGATGACAAAAATGAATGTCATAATAATCAAAACATACTTCAAACACCTGAACCAGAAGTACTGGACCAATCAGATGTGCAGGAAGTTGTAGCTAATGATCAGTTGATAGAGCATAATGATAACATTCAAATACCAGTTGACGAAGCACCAACTGAGACTGAAAATTGTGTTCAGTTACCAACTGAAGAAATTGCTGATACAACAAATATTGAGTACAGATGGAGAAAGTGACATCCACCTGAGCTGGTAATAGGAAATCCATCTGATCCAGTAAGAACTCGCAATCAAATGCTAAATTTATTTATCTATTCAGCTTTTGTCTCACAACTAGAACCAAAGAAAACTGATGAAGCTCTTGCTGATCCTAACTGGGTAAATGCAATGCAAGAAGAGCTAAATCAGTTCACTTATAACAATGTCTGGAACTTAGTTCCAAGACCAATTTCAAAAACTATTATAGGGACAAAATGGGTATACAGAAATAAACTGAACGAGGATGGTTCAGTTGTGCGCAATAAAGCGAGACTGGTAGCACAAGGATATAGACAAGAAGAAGGAATTGACTATGATGAGACATATGCTCCAGATGCAAGACTGGAAGCAATCAGAATGTTTCTTGCTTATGCGTCATACAAGAATTTCAAGATCTTTCAGATGGATGTAAAGAGTGCATTCATGAACGGTCAACTACAAGAGGAAGTATATGTTGAACAACCCCCAGGTTTTGTAGATCACAACTTTCTTGATCATTTATATCATTTGAACAAAGCCTTATATGGTCTTAAACAAGCTCCCAGAGCTTGGTACGAAATTCTTTCAAAATTCCTAACCGATCATGATTTTTCTGTTGGATCAGTTGATAAGACCTTGTTCAAATTTACTAAGAATGATCACATTTTACTAGTTCAAATTTATGTTGATGATATCATATTTGGGTCAACTAACCCCAAATTATGCGAGAAATTTGCTAAGCTAATGCATGATAAGTTTGAAATGAGCATGATGGGTGAACTGACATTCTTTCTTGGACTACAAGTGAATTAACTGGAAACTGGCATATTCATCAGTCAAACTAAATATACAAAGGAGCTGCTGAAGAAATTTGGCATGGAATCATGTTCAACTGCAAATACTCCCATGAGCTCATCAGTAAAATTGGACACTGATCAAGGGGGAATATCAGTTGAGGCGACATTATATCGAGGTTTAATAGGGTCATTGTTATATATAACTGCCAGTCGCCCTGATATTGTATTTGCTGTGTGTATGTGTGCTAGATTTCAAACAAATCCTAAGCAATCACATTTCTCAGCTGCTAAAAGAATTTTGAAATAACTTAAGGGTACACAAAATGTTGGGTTATGGTATTCTAAAGACTCTACTTTCAATTTAGTTGGATATTCAGATGCAGATTATGCGGGATGTAAACTTGATCGTAAAAGTACAAGTGGATCTTGTCAGTTTCTAGGAGACAGGCTGATCTCTTGGTTCAGCAAGAAGCAGACATCTATAGCTACCTCAACAACTGAAGCAGAATACCTTGCTGCTGGTAGTTGCTGTGCACAACTGATCTGGATCCAGCAACAACTGAGAGATTATGGAGTAATTACAAATAATTCGCCCATATTTTGTGACAATACGAGTACAATTGCCATCACCTATAATCCAGTTCTTCACTCAAGGACAAAGCATATAGATGTCAGACACCACTTCATTAGAGATCATGCTTTAAAGAAGGACATTAGACTGGAGTATATATCAACTGAGCAACAAGCAGCTGACATCTTCACCAAACCATTACCCGAGACTAAGTTTTCTTACTTTCGCAATATTCTTGGTTTAATTGATCTGTCTTAAAATTATTACTAATGTTGCTTTACTAATAGAATTATCTGCAGAAAATAAAAACACAACAAATTGAAAATAATACTTTATTAAGAATACCATCGATCCCAGTTTACAGAAGATATCATAGAACCAACTGAATCCTGCCATTCTCTAATCCAATTATTCAACTCATAAATTTGGATTCTAGAAAATGACCTAGTTGTAGAAATCTTCTCAACCACATGCCATTCCTTCCATAACATTGCTTCTAACAGACATTTGTCATCAATCAGATCTGTAACATGCCTAACTTCAAAACGATCAATGTATTTTCTTGCTGTTGCTGCTTGAGCACGAGTAGGAACAGCACCACTACTACTTACCCTCTGCAAATCATGAATCTTGAACCATGTTGACATCACTTTCATCAAGACATATTCTTCCATTGTCTTCTTCAATTCTTCTAAATAAGGACTTAATTGCTCATTAACTTGAATATGCGAACTACTGCATGCATCAGAGTTACTTGAATCCGACATATTGAACTGTTATTGTCTCACATTCTATCATCTTATTTATAGACAGATGAAATTTAAATGTTGAAGAAACTGAAGAGACTCAAATCAACCGAAGCGTCTTTCTCATTTACCGAGGCTTCTTAACTATCAGTTGTTCATTATCAACTGATATCAGTTTTGACATTTATTACTTAACGCTTAACCAGTCATCAGTTCATCTGTTTATGATCGTAATTCATATATAATAACTAATAAAACTTATTATTTGTAGGAAAAAAAAACAAAGTTAAGCCAAAATAAATGTTTCATTCAACCATAAATATTTGCTTGGATTACATCATTATATTTCTCTTCTACAACAATTATCCACATCTTCAACCAAGCAGATAAAGGTCCAGTAGATGTCATGGAAAAGCTGTGAGAACCAGCTATGCGCCTAAGGATCTTCAGCTCCTTTCGAAGCATCAGCTGATAGATATGACCATCTGTGAAGATATCCACCCACACAGCTATGTGCAAGTGCTCCCGCACTTTTCTCAACTCTACCATCAGCTCGGGAGTGGTAGCCTCGCCAGTATTATACAGGAACTCAAGTTTCTGAAGCTTCTCCCAGTAGTGAAGACTCTCATAGAAGACTTCATCTTCTATCACAGCCTTCCTAGTCTCCAAAGAAAATGACGAAGCACTCGAGCTACTAGCATTTGCCATTCTTTTTACTTTGAATATGTTTTTCAATATGACTGAAACTAACCATGTCACTTCTACTTATAGCCAAGAGTCATGGAAGATGAAGGGTCGTCAACGTTTCAGCAAACGATAATCTTTCTGACCTTTAAATTTATTTTATATCGTCGCTTTAATTATTTTATGCATCAATTAAGGGGGAATATCAGTTTTGAATAGGTTAACTGAGAAGACAATTGTTTGTGAACTCTCAACTGAAATGAATCAGTTTCCCAACTGATCGTTCAGCTGGATATTTTACAAATCTTCTCACATAAGTTAACAAATTTAAAACATATTATATTCCAAATCAAGTGACGTGACTATCTACTATCTAATGATGAATCTTATTTTGAAAACGTGGAAGTATTTGAACCGTTTAAATTGTACACATGCTTACAGTACATGTACACACGTACACATAGTTTTACTCAAAATTTTTAATGGACTGACACGTGTCCCGAATTTGAACAGTCACGAACAATTGTACTAAGCCCGCTTCAATTCAGTTTTCTTCTTATGCATACAATCAATTTTTAATAGCATACTAATTCCAGAGCTTATCGTTTACGAATTTCAGATCATTTTATCTATCGAAATGGCGAATCAAATCCCAGCTCACGTGTTGAACGCTATGGCCATCGATTTTGACTCAGTTTTATCAGTTCAAGACGCAGAAGTTAAGAACGTTTTTCTGAAGATTGAATCTGCTGGTCTCAGGATGTTTTTAGGACAATCGTCGCATGAGATATACCCCAAGGAAGTAAATGAATTCTATCTGAAGGGGTTCGTCACTACTGATGGAAGTATCTCTGTAACCTTCAATAATCAACTGTTGATCCTATCTGAAGAGGACTTTGGAGAAATTTTCTCTTTGCCAACTGATGGGTACGTCAGTTTTTCTGAAGTCAAAACATCTGACATTGAGGAAATGCAATCTTTGCTGTCTGCTGATGGGCGAAAAATAAAAGTTTCCGATCCAAAGAAAGAGCTGAAATCAGAAATTCAATTATTAGCCGACATTGTGGCAAAGGGCATATTGGCTAAGGCTGGCTCCTATGCTGCCCCTAGTCTTGAAAAATTCCAAGTGATGACCATCATCATGGGAGAGAAGAAAGCTAACTGGAGATATATTATTTTCAATATTCTGAGGAATATGCTTCAATCTATTAAACAGTCAAGAGGCTTTGCTATTCCAATCAGTTATCTTCTGAAACTAAAAGGATTGGTAGCTGACAATGCTGGAAAATCATCAAAGTTCAAGGTATTCAATGCCAAGAACATCTTACCGCCAAAGACCAAGGAGGTTGGAATGCAACCACCTGCTCCAACACCAATCAAGAAGACCAAAACTTTGGCCCAACTGAAGACTGCAAAACGAAAACTGATAATCAGTGAATCAGATTTGGAGAAAACTCCTTCTCCTAAACTTTTCAAGAGACCAAGAACGCAAAGAACTAAACCAATAACAACGGTGTAATTTATTCCAACTGAGAGATTGACTCAATCACCTGCCCAACAGCCTATTCTTTCTATCCCTTTGCAAGTTGTTTCACCTGATGATTCAGTTACTGAAGAAAAGGCACCCGCTAAGGTAAGAACTCCTTTGACTCATGTAAATCGACCTACCATTTTGCCTCGGGCCAGATCTAAAGGTGTTATATTGAGGGAACCAGTGGAAACCACTCACTCTGGTTTGGATATTCCTCACATTCTCACAACTGAAAAAGGAAAGGGCAAGCTAGTTGAAGAACCAAGGCCATCTAATACCATCCAAACTCACATTGACCTGATTTGGGAACAGGTCAACGCATTTGCCACTTCGAAATTAAAATCTTTTGATACTTGGAAAAGTTTTAGGACTGAGATTTTTGCCAAAGAGTTGAAGCACAAATCCCAACTGAAAAAGTTTATTAAACTTGAAGCAATTGTGCTGAAAATAGTCAAAGCTTGCTACTATTGGCCAGGCATTGGAAAGACAAAAATATTTCTTTGATAAAATTCGAGCCAAAAGGCTGACTAGAATGATTGCAAAGCTGAAATCCAACTACAATCCCACAGGTCCAATTGCATATAATGATAGAGCTGTGTTCACCCAACTGGACTCAGATCTTAGTGGCCTACAAAGGGAAATCAGATTTTGGGAACAAGATCAGGAATTGGTTCTTCCTGACAAATCCTCCAATTCAAATGCAGAAAAAGATTCATCCTCCTCCCAACAGAACGAGCCATCTCCACAACCGGCTGCTGAAGAGCCAGTTCAGGATATGCCTCAATCTTCTCAGGTTGAACATCAACTGTATTCTGAAACTGAACTATCTTTCGCAAACATTGATGAAATCATTCAGGCTGTAGCTCTGGAAGCTCAGCTAGAAGAAATACATTCTGAATCAGTTGCTCCTTCAACTGAACAACCAGAACAAGAAGTTTAGATACCATCTGAAGAACTAGTTGAACCACTTGCTGCTGAAGAGCCAGTCCCAGATTCAATGCAAGAACAACAAGAAGCACCAGTTCAGCCAGAAATCTCTGCTGAACAAGTCACTCAAACTGATGAACTAGAAAAATCTCCAGGTCAAGCAGTTGCTGAAAATGTGGTGAGTCGATTGCTCATTCAAACAAAGGAGCCAGAACCAAGTTCAGTAAACTCTCAACAAGAGGCACCAGTGGAAACTGACCAAGCGTTATCTGTTGATCAAAATCCACTTTCACCACCTCAAATTCACGAAGAAATTGCTGCAACAGACATTCTAGCACAGACTGTTTCTGAAACGATATTATCTGATAGGACCATGGTGGTCTTTGATCAAGTCTCACATGAACCAAGAACATCTAATCAGTCACCTCCTCTTCAATCCACAGAAATGGATCTTGTTCTTGAAGAAATCCAGAATATGCAGCACAATATGCAGCAGATGATTACTGAAATCAAGAAAATTCAATCCACACAATTCTCTCATACTGTCAAATTGGATTCTTCAATTGAATATGACTCCGCAAAACTGAAAGTCATTCAAGCAAACATGGAGTCTCTTACCCGAACTGTACTTGAGATGAAGAATAACAGAGGTCTAGCTCAAAGTCTCTATACAACTCAAGATATAATCAGTCAACGAGTTGAGCGATTGGAAACTTCTGTTTCTAATAAAATGGAATTGCTGCAGACTTGTTTACAAACTGCTGTCTCAAGTATCTCCGCAGATGTCAAAATTCTTTCCACTGACGTTCGAAAATTATCTGAGAAGATGGATTTGTTTGACAAAAAGGGGGAAGAAATCAAAGATCAAAGAGCATCTTGAGAAACAGCAGAAGCAGTTAATCAGATTATTAGATTCAGCTGTTATTAAATCAAGATCCCTTTCAGTTCAAGAAATTCAATCTCTTATTTTATCTACAATGAGCTCAGATGTTCAGTTATTATTTACTTAGTTTTGTCAAACACCATAAAGGGGGAAATTGTTGGAAACTAAATTCCGGCGTTTGACAAAATATGAACCAACTGAAAATACGAACAAACTGATCGAGTAAACTGAACTCAGCAACTGGACTTAACAACTGAAATCAGCTGATCTAATAAAGAAGACAGATCAGTTGGAAACTGATCAGTTGATATATTCAGCCGTATGCTAAGCACCCTTCAACTGAACATGTCTCGGGAAAGAACATTCAACCGTCAAGAGACATAGAAGATTGCAACGCCGCACTTCAATCAATACAGCTTAGAAAAACGCATTTCGGCGAAAGCAATTAAGACGCCGCATCACAATAAATGAAGCAAACAATGTCCAAGGAATAATCAAGTAGAAATCAACGGATACAAATATTCAAATTCATCTCAAGTACCGTTGGAGAAAAGAAGCTTATAAATATGACAGAAGAACAGCTGAAGAAGGAGGGAGAAAACACTATTCAAAAGCTTGCTGTCACTCTGTCAAAATCTTAGCTCACTCTTACTTGATATATTCGTAGCAGTTAAGGCTACAATTTGAGCTCATTAGCAAGTTGTAATAATCGTTGAAATTCGATAGTGCTAAGATCAGTTACGCACTGAGAACATTATGTTAAACTAAGAGTTTCAGTTTTTGGCAGTGTTAAGTCCAAACTGAAGTGGCTCAGTACAATTCTTGTATTTGATCAAAGTCTTTTAGTGGATATCCTATCCTTGAGATAGAAGGGGTGACGTAGGAGTAATTAAATTCTCCGAACATCCAGAAACAACCCTTGCCTACTTTATTTCAGTTTCGTATTCTATCTTTCAGTCAGTTATTTTCCGCAACTACTTTAGTTTAACTGATTGTCATTGACCAACAAGATTCCGAGAATCAGTTTGTCACCAAACTGAACTCAAAATTAGAAAAGACCAGTTTAACTGTGAGTGTTTATTCAACCCACCCCCCCCCCTTCTAAACACTCTTGATACGTTAATCGATCCTATCAAAAACAAGCTTCAATTTGTATTATTTTCGTTTTTATGCATCTACTTGCCTAAAATCATGAATTAATGCAACAAAACATGATTTATATGTTCATGAAGGGGCTGCCATGATTAGGGGATGTTTAAGGGTTGTTTTTACATGCCTAAGGGGTCTTAGAACACACGAAAAATGCTGCAAATGAAATAGAATTGAGCTGGAAACCATATTCCTAAAGAACTAGGACTCTCCCCCATGCACGGTTCTGAGGGCAGCGGGAAAGAAGGGCTTGGGACTGGCCTGCGTGCAAGCCAGGCTGGTCCATCAGGGTCAAGCGAGGTTGGTCAAGGGTTGGGTCATGGTTTGGTGCAGGGTGGCTCGACGTGGCTCGAGCCAAATGCAGGAGAACATTGGATCGGGAGAGGCAAGCACGCAGCTTCTGTCATGAAGTTCAGTAGTTCGCAGCTTGGGTTCTAGTGGCTGGGCAGGTCTGGGCAGGGTCTTTAAATTATATTTAAGCTCAAACATTTATTAAAAGTCTAAGTTTTTAAATATGGGAATTTTAAATTAAAGTTTGGTTTAATTCGAGATTAAAACGCTGTAATATATTTTATTTAAAGAATAATTGAAAATTCCTCGATTTAAGCTAAATTAAAATATGAAAAATTTCATGTGAGCTTAAATAATTATTTGGGACATATTAGAGTCAATGAAAGTAAGGAAAAGTCAAATTTTACGTCCATGGGTAAAATAGTAATTTTACACCCGAAATTAGTAAACGTCATGGCAGTGCCCTGAATGCTGTTTTATGTGCTAATATTATTATTTTCAATGGTTATGCATGTTTATGGTATTATATATGTTAAAATTATTATTTTAAATGTTTATGAAATTTTATATGTTTAGGGATTTTTATGTCAAAATATTTATTTCAAATGTTTATGATTTATTATGTCAAAATGTTATTTTAAACGTTTATGATGCTAAAATGTTATTTTAAATGTTTATGGATTTTTAATATGCTAAAATGTTTATTTCAAACAATTATGGATTTTTATGATAAAAAGATAACGTTAAAATATATGTTTCATGCTTGTTTTTAAAAAGAAAATGATATTAAATGCATGATTTTATAAAGTGATGAAAATGTGAAACATTGGAGGAAGTGAAGTAATTGTGACTATTGAGGTTATGAGGATAAGAACGGGGATATCGTGAGGGAAAAGTCCCAGAGGGAAGCCCATTTATGGGAGAAGGCTTCAGAGGGAGCCCGACGACCGTATTTCCATTCGATGATGATAATCTAAGGCTCAGTTGATGGGTGAGAGTGTCACTGATGTCCCTGCCGCCCAATACTGTGGTTACATGTAGATGGATCCATCGACTTTTTGAGGATGAGGAAAGTCACAATTAACGATCTGAATTCAATAAAAAGGAAAAATATATATGCCCATGATGAAAGGATATATGTTATGAAATGTGGAAAAAGGAAAAGGTTGAGGTTAAAGTGATGCATGTTCATATGAATATGTTTATGATGATATGAAAATGTTTACGAAAAAGTTTATGAAAAGGTTTATATTTAAAGTCTATGCATCATGAAAATGTTTACGAAAATGTTCATGTTTACAGTTTACGCATCTTCATTAAAACGATATTTTAAGTACAAGTATTTTTCATTGTTGCATGTGATCTGTATATGTATTATTTGTTATAAAGATTATGGGGTGTTGAGTCTTTAGACTCACGAGGTGTGATTGTTGTAGCTGATTATGATAATATTGTTTATGGAGGTATTGCTGGTTGACTTTGCTGGACTGAAGATGCACATAACCCGAGAACCGACGCTAGTTTCCGCACTAGTTTATGATTTATGATTTTAAGTATGTTAAAGATATTTTATGACTTTTATTTATGTTTATGAGTGGTTTTTGAGAGGTTATAATATGGGCTATACTTTTCAAATAATGTTTTTAGGTTGGTAAAACGTTTGACGATTTTATGCTTTAAATTATTTTCTTTGGATTTTTAAATGTTAGTTGGTTGAGTTGTTTTAAAATGGCGTCAAAATACTTAAATTATTTTATGCAAGTGTTCAACCGATGCTAGTAAAGGTTTTTTTTAAAAAAAAAATTAGCACGTTTTAAGAAAACGCGTAACAGAAGTTTCAATTGGTATTAGAGCAATGGTTCTTTAAAGGGTTGTGCCGCCATCAATGTCGGGAAGCTCAGTCGTCAAGCCTTAAGCTGTAAGTTTACATGCTTTATATGATTTATGTGATGTTACCTACATGTTTACATGATCTAAACGTTTAAGCTACATGTGCATACATGTTTTGAAGTTGATTGACGTTTATGTTTAAGGTTGCATGGGAAATGATTTTTTTTATCCGGCATGGTTGCATGACTTTGTTATGCTAAAAGATTATATGCTTCATGATTTTTATACGTGTTACGATATGAAATAAGAAATTATTTGATTTCAACGCATGTTGGCTTTGTGGTGGAATTGAATTATGTTGATTTTTGGGTTTTAGTATTGACGTTCTATTTTTTGGGTCATAAGTTAATCGTGAATATTATAAATTTCTTTGGGACACATAGATTTTCTAAGAAAGTGGTTACTAGTTGAATTAAATTTTGGGAATTAGACATAAGGAATAATGATTCGAAGAGTGCGATAATCTTTGGAAGTGAGAAAATATATAAATTGAGATTTTAAGTTTTGATGAAAGGTAAGATTGGTTATGGGAATTGATTTTTGGGCAAATAAGTTTAGAATTATCGAAATTTATGTCATGAGAAATCCGTAAAACGGAATTAAGAACGCCAAGAACTTGTGGGTTAATCGTAGGAGTTTCGAAATTAATGACCGATTGGATAATTTTTGAGGAAATTAAGAATTTATTTTGCAATTTTTTAAGGAATTTGGGGACTAATTTAACAATAAGTGAGAATTGAATGGGTTAAATGATAAGAATTTTTGATGATTTAGACTTTTAAGAATATTTATAATGTTATGAGGGATGTTAATCAAGGGTTTCGTAGGATGAATCGATATTAGGCTTAAAAATCTAAGCGTTAGCGGATGCATTTGGGATTTTAAGGTTGAAATATGATAATTTGATGAACATTTTGCATATAAAATAAGGAAAGTAATATATGATAAGTATGTCAATCCATCTTTTAATATTATGAATTGTAAGAAAAGTTGAAATTCGAGGCTATAATAACATAGCATTAAGTCATCATGGATCTATTTAAGTTGCGAATCGCGAAACGAGGATTTAGAAGGTAAATTTAATTGGGATCAAGGAGACGTAAGGACATTCTAGAACTTAAGTCTTATCAGAGTAGCGTAGCAGAAGAGTGGATTTTTAGGATACTAGAAATAAGTCTAAACTTTTGATTATCGAGGATAAGCGAATTTCGAGGACGAAATTCAATATAAGGGGGGAAGATTGTAACGCCCCGAAAATTCGAAGGTCCACGCGAACCACATACATACGAGTTATTAAATTCCTTGTATATTTCAATTAATTGTTTTAATTGCATTAATTAATTATGATGTGCATATTGACATATTTAAAATATATTTTTACATTGTTGCATTAAAATGTATTTTTAAAGATTATTCGAGTTGCGATCGAGGAACGGAGACTGAGAGCTGAAAAATAGAAAAAAATTTATTAAATAATTGTCTTTGATTATTTAAATTAAGGGTGATGCTTTTTCTTATTTTTGAAAATAAAAAGTTTTGAGGTGATTTTAAACGCTGGGAGTAAAATTTTATCGGTGTTGGTTTTTCAACAAAAATACGAATGTTTTGGCAAACCGGCTAATAAATTTACAAACTTATTTAAGAAAAATTAATTTTATATTTTAACTAAGTACTAATAGGCCTAATTAACTTTTCTAATGAGCCTAAACTTTTATTAGTGTTTTTAATTATTATTTAAGCTAAACTCACCCCACAACCTACCCATAAACCCCACGCCCACCTCCCCAATACAATCAAAATTCTCCCCACACTCAAATACACGGCACACACCAGATTATTGAAGAGAAACTTTCGAAATCCTCAATGGAAAAATCAAGCCATCGTCTCTTCGTCGTCGTTCTTCAATCGCCAACGGTTATTCGTGCATAAAATACGCAAAGGCACGCCATATTCTTTTCTTTAATCATCTATCACGCCATAATATTTATTTGAACATGTTTTGTATGAAAAACAAGTTACACTTTGTATTATTTTCGTTTTTATGCATCTACTTGCCTAAACTCTTGAATTAATGCATCAAAACATGATTTATATATTCATGAAGGGGATTCCATGATTAGAGGATGTTTAAGGGTTGTTTTTACACACCTAAGGGGTTTTAGAACAAATGAAACATGCTGCAAACGAAATAGAATTGAGGTGGAAACCGTAGGCATCAAAAGAGAGAGGAACTGAATGTGTGTTGGCTTGTAAGTGTCTTGTAGGCTCGGTTCTGTGCATGGGCTGGTGGAGGCACAGCCATGGCTGGTTCAGGGTCAGGGTGGTCTCGATCTAGGGCTGGGTTGGGTCCTAGGGCAACTAGGGGTCAAGGGAGTGGCTAGGGAAGAGTCCTAGTGAACTAGGACTCTCCCCCCATGCACGGTTCTGAGGGCAGCGGGAAAGAAGGGCTTGGGGCTGGCCTGCGCGCGAGCCAAGCTGGTCCATCAAGGTCAAGGTTTTGGTCATGGTTTGGTACACGGTGGCTCGACATGGCTCGAGCCAAACGCAGGAGAACATGGGAGCGGGAGAGGCAAGCACGCGGCTGCTGTCATGAAGTTCAGTAGTTCGCAGGTTGGGTTCTATTGGCTGGGCTGGTCTGGGCAGGGTCTGGGCGTGGTCCAGGGATGGTTGGGGTCATGAATGGTCAAATGGTTGAGGGCTGGAAGTGTCCTAGTTGGGTTAGGAGTCCTACATATGCTAGGAGACTCAAGCACACACACATGCAGAATGTTGGGTCAAGTTTAGCAGGGTTTGAGCAAGCTAGGGCTAGGTTCTATGAGTCAGGGTTGGTCAGGAGAGTGGGTTGGATGGGGTTTGGCTCGAGTTGGCTCGGGCATAGCTCGAGTAAATTGGGAGATGGCTCGGGTTGATCGGTTAAGGGTCATATTTTGAATTTAAGAAGTAAAATTAGAACCATGGGTCTATGGATGTGGTTCATGGCTCACAAGGGTAAAATAAATAATAAAAATATTATGTTTAAAATTTGGGATCAAAATAATGAGGTTTGGATTTATCCGAGATTTAATCGTCACACGAAACGTTAATTAAAGAATTAATTGAAACACCTAATTTTAAGCTTTATAAAATTATGGAAAATTATTTTTAAGCTCGAATAATTATTGAAAGTCTAATTTTTTAAATATGGGAATTTTAAATTAAAGTTTTGTTTAATTTGGGATTAAAACGCTGTAATATGTTTTATTTAAAGAATAATTGAAAATTCCTCGATTTATGCTAAATAAAAATATGAAAAAATTCATATAAGCTTAAATAATTATTTGGGATATATTAGAGTGAATGAAAGTAAGGAAAAGTCAAAAAAGTGAAATTTTATGTCCAGGGGTAAAACAGTAATTTTACACCCGAAATTAGTAAACGTCATGACAGTGCCCTGAATGTTGTTTTATGTGCTAATATGAATATTTTCAATGGTTATGGATGTTTATGTAATTGTATATGTTAAAATGATTATTTTAAATTTTTATGAAATTTTATATGTTTAGAGATTTTTATGTCAAAATGTTTATTTTAAATGTTTATGATTTATTATGTCAAAATGTTATTTTAAACGTTTATGATACTAAAATTTTATTTTAAATGTTTATGGATTTTTAATATGATAAAATGTTTATTTTAAACGATTATGAATTTTTATGATAAAACGATAACATTAAAAGATATGTTGCATGCTTGTTTTTAAAAGGAAAATGATATTAAATGCATGATTTTATAAAGTGATGAAAATGTGAAACATTGGAGGAGGTGAAGTAATTGTGACTATTGCGGATATGAGGATAAGAGCGGGGATATTGTGAGGAAAAAGGCCCAGAGGGAGCCCATTTATGGGAGAAAACCCCAGAGGGAGCTCGACAATCGTATTTTCATTCGATGAGGATAGGCCAATGCTCAGTTGACGGGTGAGAGTATCGTTGATGTCCTTACAGCCCAGTACTATGTATATGCTCATGATGAAAGGATATATGTTATGAAATGAGGAAAAAGGAAAAGGCTGAGGTTAAAGTGATGCATGTTTATATGAATATGTTTATGATGATATGAAAATGTTTATGAAAAAGTTTAAGAAAAGGTTTATATTTAAAGTTTATGCATCATGAAAATATTTACGAAAATGTTCATGTTTACAGTTTACGCATTTTCATGAAAATGATATTTTAAGTACAAGTATTTTTCACTGTTGCATGTGATATGTATATGTACTACTTGTTATCAAGATTATGGGGTGTTGAGTCTTTAGACTCACGAGGTGTAATTGATGTAGGTGAATATGATAATAATGTTTATGGAGGTCTTGATGGTTGACTTTGTTGAACTGAAGGTGCACATAACCCGAGGACCAACGTTAGTTTCCGTACTAGTTTATGATTTATGATTTTAAGTATGTTAAAGATATTTTATGACTTTTATTTATGTTTATGAGTTGTTTTTGAGAGGTTATAGTATGACCTATACTTTTCAAATAATTTTTTTAGGTTGGTAAAACGTTTGACGATTTTATGCTTTAAATTATTTTCTTTGGATTTTTAAATGTCAGTTGGTTGGGTTGTTTTAAAATGGCGTCAAAAATACTTTAATTATTTTATGCAAGTGTTTAGCCGATGCTAGTAAGGGTTTTTTTTTAAAAAAATTAGCACGTTTTAAGAAAACGCGTAGCAGACGTTTCATTCAAGTTGTAAGATAGGTTCTCCTCGATTCTTTGCT
Source organism: Primulina tabacum (assembly GCF_025594145.1). Lineage (NCBI taxonomy): Eukaryota > Viridiplantae > Streptophyta > Magnoliopsida > Lamiales > Gesneriaceae > Primulina > Primulina tabacum. Next base: position 47,860,458 of record NC_134550.1, on the reverse strand, counting down.
AAATGAATGCCTAAATCTATAGGTGTTCTAGTAGGACAACTGTTTAAGGCACTAAATCTTTCAAGTACCTTTTCAATATAGTGACTTTGTGATAAAATAATTTCATCAGGCGTCCTAGAGATTTTAATCCCTACTATAATAACACAGAACACCAAGTCTTTCATATCAAATTTTTTTTTCAACATTTTCTTGGTATTCATAATCAACTCATTATTTGATATGAATGTGGTCGGACATTACGTGCTAAATCTTGTGATTCGAAGCATCAAAGAATTCTGCATGCATAGCAATGAAGTTGAAAGATATTTCAATGTTATTCAAGTGCTAAATTATGAAGAGGAAGCCAAATCAAGACCCGAGAGATCCGTGCTAAAGCGGCCAAACAATACCGCCCTAGCGCCAAAGGATCAGAAGCTCCCGCGCTCGGGCGGCCCAACATTACCGCCCCAGCGCACTTTGTACTGCCCAAGACGGTGAAATATCCAGAAGAGTCTGCGCTAGGGCGTCCAATAATTATTGCCCCAGCGCGCCGCCTGCGTGAAGGAATACTAGTTTCCTAGTTAGAGTCCTAATTAGTTTGGTAACTAGATTTTGCAATCTTTTAGGTTGGTAAACAATGTATAGATGAATTTCAACATTGTAAAAGAATAATTCTTGAGTTTTAATATTTTTTTGTAAGTTTTTCTCTAAAATTCAAAGCTTGGCTTTGTATACATCTTTATGTGTTTCTCAAAATCAAACTTATCAAAGTTTAATACTTTGTGGATGTGGGGACCCGGACGCTAACTCATTCTTTTCAGTCATCATTGAGATTAAATGGATTAATTAAATAATCTGGGTCGCAATTTTTTTTTAAATGATGAACACCTTATAAACAAGTGTACAAATTCTACAATAAGTTAGGTCTCATCTCATTCAATTACAAGATCAAGTTTAATATCTACAACATGATCAAAGTACAAGTCTTGTACAACAGAAAGTCAAAATAAACTACTGTTCACCAACTACATATCAAGTGTTGAAAGCAAGATCTACTTCAAATCCCGGATCTCCACTCTAATCTCGATCTATCAACCTCTTCTCGACCCTGATCATGTTCCACCTGTTGTCATGCACACATACAAACACAACAACAGCCGGATAACTTCGGTGAGAAATATATTCCAAGTATAAACAACGTATACATGCATTTCATATAAACATATACAAAAGCATATAACATATGTAAAACAATATGCATCGTAGTCTACGAAAGCATAAATCGATACAAAGCAATAAATCAAACTCTTTAACTCATTATCTTGACTCGACTCTTATCTAGGGATCCCGGTTGAATAAGAACGTAACAAATCTCTTACCTACTCTCCCCAGCTAGATGGTGGTACGTTCTTATTCCCAAACATTGGCTCTCTATATCGAATCTCTACAATAGGAGCCGATCTACTCCTAAGCACATCGATATACACCAAATGTCCAGTGACATGGCACCTCTGCCAAAGACTCATACTCATGCTTTGCTATAAATCAATAGACTAAGCATATCAATCTCATGAATTGCAAACATCAAGGCAATTATAATATAGTATGTGGTTTTGGGAAACTCAAGCTATCCCTTACTCGAGTCGTATCTTCCCGGTTTAAATGATTTATACTTTTCTTTTCGTAGATCAATCTGGTCAACGAAATCAAATATCTGTCTGGCTCTGTTCAGTCTTCGAAGCCTTCAATACCAAATCTGGAATGACATTTCGAGAAGTACAATATCATATACAACTCAAGGCAATACTGGATATGATCAGAACTCAATCAAGTCAAACTTCGACGGCATAACATCGCAATCTCGATCTACCGGCAATACAAACAAAAAATGGCCAATCTCAACAACTCATAATCAATCGACAAGCACAATTCCAATACCAAATTTGTACAATCTCATTCGAATATAACTGAAAAATGATAACAATTACATAGGTTGTCCGTTCTTCAATCCGATTTCGATTATACGATTTTCACAATTTCAGGAACACATAATATAGATCAAATTATGATTCCCTCAACAATATATTTTCGAACCATGCTGAAAATAAATCAAACTTACATACTTTCGAAGCCTTTGACGAGAGGAGCATGGAACTAAACTCGGATTGAACTTCTGACGGTCGGATCTCACAAAATCACAATTCTAAAATCTGAAGAAGCTTTGAGGATTTTTCTATGGCTTCTCTCGGTTCTTTCTCTGCAAAATCTGAGGAATTGAATTAAGTTCACATACTATATGCATGGCAAAGACATGTGGCTCAGTCTTCATGCTGCACGTCTCGCGCATATGCGCGTCCATCACCGGCGCATATGCGCGAGACTCTCTATCTCGGCAATCATGAATTCACCATCTCGCGCATATACGCGTCCCATGCCGGCGCATATGCGCGAGACCTACTGTCTCTGCGCTTGAACCATAAATCTTGCTCGCGCATATGCGCGAGACCTACTGTCTCAGCACTCGGGCAATTCACATGCTCGCGCATATGCGCGCCTCGTCTCCGCGCATGTGCGCGATACCTGCTGGATTTCACACATACAATATTCATGATTTCAGAAATACTCTGTCTCCTTGCTCAAATTCTAACGATCGACGTCGAATATTCGCATATTTGGCATGTCTATCTTGAGCTGTCTTCATTCTCTGCTGAATCAGCTTCACTTTCTCAGTCATATCTCGAATCATATCAGACCCAAGTTCAGGTACCTCAGATATCTCATCCCAATAAAGAGGGGATCTGCATTTCTTGCCGTACAACGTTTCAAACAGAGCCATCTCTATAATCCTCTGATAGCTGTTGTTATATGAAAATTCACAAAGTGGTAAAGAATCTTGCCAACTAGTGCCAAAATATAGCACTACAGCTCTCAGCATATCCTCCAATGTCTTGATAGTCCTCTCTGACTGTCCGTCGGTCTGAGGATGATATGCAGTACTCAAATGTAATTTCGTACCTAGAGCTTGTTGCAAACTGTGCCAAAAGTGCGAAGTAAATCGAGAATCGCGATCTGATACAATGGACTTCGGCACACCATGCAATCTGACCACTTCTCTGACATAAATCTCTGCCATCTGGTCATGTCTATACGTCATTCTGTATGGAATAAAACATGCTGATTTGGTTAATCTGTCAATAACGACCCAAATCGCATCACAACCTCTGGAGGATCGTGGTAGCTTCGTAACAAAATCCATGGAAATGTGATCCCATTTCCATTCTGGAATAGATAAGCTATGTAACAGACCTCCTGATTTCTTCATTTCTGCTTTCACCTGTTGGCAATTCAAACATTTGGATACAAACTCTGCAATGTCTGATTTCATCTGTTTCCACCAAAACTGTTTCTTCAGATCATTGTACATTTTTCTGCCACCAAGAGGAATACTCAAATGACTACAGTCCGCTTCTGTCAAAATCTGCTGTTTCAAGTCTGAAACATCTGGCACAACAAGTCGATTATTCACATATAATACATTATCACGAACCTGATATTCTGATTGATGTCCTGATCTGACCATCAAAATCGAGTTCTGAACATTCTGATCAACTTTCTGTGCTTCTTTAATTCGAAAAATCAACTCTGGTTCAACTTGAATAGCATAAAGTCTCAGAGGTTGACAATCTGTCTCAAATACGAATCCAGAAAGACATCAATCTTCAATCAAATTCGAAACACCAATCGTCAATAAGGACAAAGAACATACCTTTTGACTCAGTGCATCAGCTGCTGCATTTGATTTTCCCGGATAATATTTGATTTCACAATCAAAATATTTCAATAAATCAAGCCATCTACGTTGTCTCATATTCAGTTCTGACTGTGAAAATAGATATTTCAAAATTTTATGATCAGAATAGATTTCAAATTTTTCACCATATAGGTAGTGTCGCCAGATCTCCAATGCAAAGACGATGACAGCCAATTCAAGATCATGAATCGGGTAGCGAGTCTCATGTGGTTTCAATTGTCTCGAGGCATAAGCAATAACATGTCCTCGCTGTATCAAAACACAACATATTCCTCTTTGAGAAGCATCACAACAAACAACAAAATCACCAGTACTTGACGGAATAGTCAACACTGGAGCACTGGTTAATCTTTTCTTCAACAATAGAAAACTAGATTCATATGCCTCTGACCAAACAAATGGGGAATTCTTCTGAGTCAACTGAGTAATCGGCTTAGCAATACTGGAAAAATCTTTAATGAATCGACGATAGTATCCTGCAAAACTCATAAAACTGCGTATCTCTGGGACTGATGTTGGGCTAGGCCAACTGATCACAGCCTCAACTTTGCTAGGATCAACAGAAATATCATCTCCAGATATAATGTGTCCCAAAAATATCACTTGTTTCAGCCAAAACTCACATTTCGATAACTTGGCATACAGTTTCTCAGTTCTCGGAATTTTTAATACAGTTCTCAGATGCTCAGCATGATCAATCATATTCTTTGAATAAATCAGAATATAATCAATAAAGATAATCACAAAGTCTTCAAGATATTTCTGAAATATACGATTCATAAAACCCATAAATACAGCTGGAGCATTCGTTAAACCAAACGGCATGACTATAAACTCATAATGGTCATACCTGGTTTTGAAAGCTGTTTTCGATATATCAGAATCTCTGACTCTCAGCTGATGATATCTAGATCTCAGATCGATCTTGGAATAGACAGAAGAACCCTGCAACTGATCAAATAAATCATCAATACGAGGCAAATGATATTTATTCTTTATCGTAGCCTTGTTCAGTTGCCGATAGTCAATGCAGAGTCTCATTGAACCGTCTTTCTTTCTGACAAACAATATTGGCGTTCCCCAAGGAGAAACACTCGGTCTGATGTAGCCCTTGGCCAGTAAATTCTCTAAATGATCTTTCAATTCTTTCAATTCAATCGGGCCATTCTGTATAGAGTTTTTGAAATAGGAACAGTACCTGGTATCAATTCAATGCTGAAGTCTATTTCTCGGATTGGAGGCAAACCCGGAATCTCATCTTGAAAGACATCAGCAAATTCACATACCACTGGCAAATCTGCCAATGACGGGCTCGATTTCAGTACATCTACTGAATACACAAGGAATCCCTCTGCTCCTTTATGTAATAATCGAGTCATACACAACACAGATATCAAAAGGATTCGAGCTCTGGAACCATTACCGTAAAATTTCCATTCATCAGCCATCTCAGGTCTGAATCTCACAATTTTCTGGAAACAATCTACGGTAGCTCGGTACTTGGTCAGCATATCAATACCGATAATGCAGTCAAAATCAGAAAAACCGAGTACAATACAATCTAACTCAATCTCATTGCCATCAAACTGCAGCATACAATGTCTAACAGACTTTACTCACATAAGACATCTACCCGAAGGTGAAGAGACAGATACTACAGCAAATAATGACTCAACAGGCAAATCATGCATCAATGCAAATCGCTCAGAAATAAACGTATGGGATGCACCCGTATCAATCAATACATAAGCAGAATAACCACAAAGAGAACAGTTACCTGCAACAACATCATCAAATGCTTCCTGGGCCTGTTTTTCAGTCAATTCAAACACTCTGGCCTGCTGTCTTGGAGGCTAGCTAACAGTCTGGCTTCCTCCTGGCCTCGGCTGTGACTGAGTAGTAGGTGGCTGGAAAGAGTGAACAGCAGATGATCGTAATCAGCCTGAGCCACTGATCCAGATGATTCTGCTCCCTGGGATCGTTGAGAACCTCGTTGTGGATAGACTCTGGCAAAATGTCCTTGCTGTCGACAGATATTGCAACTACCAAACACTCCTTGTCATTGCTCTGTGGGATGTCTTCCTCCACAAGTTCTGCAATAGACCCCTGTGTAACTCTGGCTCCATCGTGAACCACTGGAGCTAGATGAACTACTACCAGACTTCTTAAACTGTTTCCCTCGGGCTTTCAAATTATCTTTCTTCCCACTGCTGCTACCACCACTATCAAATCTGGGAGGGGGTTGGTGGAACTGAGCTGAGGTTGGCTGCTGTTTCGGTGCTGGAGCAACATATGAAGCTCCTTTCTTCCTGATCAGGCCTGCTTCTGCTCCTTTTGCTCTGTTCAAAGCATCAACAAAATTATTCGATCGCCCGGTGTTTACCAGTGTAAAGATCTCAGGATTCAGCCCATTAAAGAACTGATCAACCACTGCTTCATCAGTCTAAGTAACATGAGGAGCAAATCGTAACAAGGTAGAGAATTTGGCCACATATTCTTCAATATTCAGATGACCCTGTCTCAGATTAGTAAACTCTGCACCCTTGTATTTTCTGTACGATACTTGGAAGAATCGTTGATAAAATTCTGTATTAAAGATCTTCCAAGTAATAACTGTACCTCGATGCTCCAAAGCCCTCTTGGTCGTGAGCCACCAATTCTTTGCAACGTCATGCAATTGATGCCCAATCAGTCTAACTCTTCGTTCATCTGTGTAATCAAGAGAATCAAACAGTATTTCAATATCATCAAGCCAACTCTCACAATCAATAGAATTCTCTGTGCCCTTCAACATTGGCGGTTTAAATGACTGAAACCTCTTCAGCAGTGTTTCCATGGGTGTCGCTGTAACATCCATCGGATTATTTGAGGTACTACCCTGTTCTGGGATTCTTCGAGGAGGATATCTGATTATCAAAATGGTTAGTAACCAAATATAACAAATCTGTCTCAGTCCTCCTCTGATCATCATACCTCTGATCAAGAATCGGTTCTGATTCATTCTTTCAATCATAAACATTTCCAATCAAATCAGATAATCAGGTAAACATGTATTTTCAAAGCAGTAAAACATGCTGTCATGCTAGCATTACAAAAGCAGGAAAGAAAACTCAATCTACCCCGCTCACTTGCTTCTATTCCAGCCTAAGGAACATATAGCTCTGATACCAACCGATGTGGGGACCCAGACGCTAACTCATTCTTTTCAATTATATTGGGATTAAATGGATTAATTAAATAATCTGGGTCGCAATTTTTTTTTAAATGATGAACACCTTATAAACAAGTGTACAAATTCTACAATAAGTTAGGTCACATCTCATTCAAATTACAAGATCAAGTTTAATATCTACAACATGATCAAAAGACAAGTCTTGTACAACAGAAAGTCATAATAAACTACTGTTCAACAACTACATATCAAGTGTTGAAAGCCAGATCTACTTCTAAGCCCAGATCTCCACTCTAATCTCGATCTATCAAGCTCTTCTCGACCCTGATCCTGTCCCACCTGTTGTCTTGCACACATACAAACACAACAACAGCCGGATAACTCCGGTGAGAAATATATTCCAAGTATAAACAACGTATACATGCATTTCATATAAACATATACAAAAGCATATAACATATGTAAAACAATATGCATCGTAGTCTACGAAAGCGTAAATCGATACAAAGCAATAAATCAAACTCTTTAACTCATAATCTTGACTCGACTCTTATCTAAGGATCCCGGTTGAATAAGAACGTAACAAATCTCCCACCTACTCTCCCTAGCTAGATGGTGGTACGTTCTTATTCTCAGACATTGGCTTTCTATATCGAATCTCTACAATAGGAGCCGATATACTCCTAAGCACATCGATATACACCAAATGTCCAGTGACTTGGCACCTCTGCCAAAGACTCATACTCATGCTTTGCTATAAATCAATAGACTAAGCATATCAATCTCATGAATTGCAAACATCAAAGCAATTACAATATAGTATGTGGTTTTGGGAAACTCAAGCTATCCCTTACTCGAGTCGTATCTTCCCGGTTTAACATTGATTTATACATTTCTTTTCGTAAATCAATCTGGTCAACGAAATCAAATATCAGTCTGGCTCTGTTCAGTCTTTGAAGCCTTCAATACCAAATCTGGAATGACATTTCGAGAAGTACAATATCATATACAACTCAAGGCAATATTGGATATGATCAGAACTCAATCAAGTCAAACTTCGACGGCATAACATTGCAATCTCGATATACCGGCAATACAAACAACAAACGGCCAATCTCAACACTCATAATCAATCGACAAGCACAATTCCAATACCAAATCTGTACAATATCATTCGAATATAACTGAAATTGATAACAATTACATAGGTTGTCCGTTCTTCAATCCAAGTTCGATTATATGATTTTCACAATTTCAGGAACACATAATATAGATCAAATTATGATTCCCTCAACAATATATTTTCGAACCATGCTGAAAAGAAATCAAACTTACATACTTTCGAAGCCTTTGACGAGAGGAGCATGGAACTAAACTCGGATTGAACTTCTGACGGTCGGATCTCACAAACTCACAATTCTAAAATCTGAAGAAGCTTTGAGGATTTTTCTATGGCTTCTCTCGGTTCTTTCTCTGCAAAATCTGAGGAATTTAATTAAGTTCACATACTATATGCATGGCAAAGACATGTGGCTCAATCTTCATGCTGCACGTCTCACGCATATGCGCGTCCATCATCGGCGCATATGCGCGAGACTCTCTATCTCGGCAATCATGAATTCACCATCTCGCGCATATACGCGTCCCATGCCGGCGCATATGCGCGAGACCTACTGTCTCTGCGCTTGAACCATAAATCTTGCTCGTGCATATGCGCGCCTCTTCTCACGCATATGCGCGAGACCTACTGTCTCGGCACTCGACACGTATATGCGCAAGGTCTTCTGCCTTGGAATTAGCTTCCTGCTCATATGCGTGCCTCGACTCCGCGCATGTGTGCGATACCTGCTGGATTTCACACATACAATACTCATGCTTTTTCAAATCTGGTCTCGGAGTGATCCTTCTATAATCACATCAATTTTATCAATTAATAATCTCGAATAAACAAAATAAAATATCGCGCATTACAGTGGTGTTTGTCCATTGTTCTTCACTCGGATTGTCAATTAAGAGTTCTTTGAAGGTTCGCTGGAGATCGATTGTTTATCCCGTTAATATTTTTTGCTAAATTCTGTGGGACCCTTAACTCCTAATCGTTATTACAATACAATTTGATTATTGTTAATTAATTACAGCGGAGAACGAGTAAATATTTTTCTTTACAATGAGCCCAAAATGTGTCAATTGTAATTATAATACTTAAAATAGTATATAATATAGTCTCGTCTCAACACTTCACAATATAAAACAAACCCACGCGTAATCCAAAACAACTACATACAACCAAACTCATATCCTCGGGACATACCCCGGTATATAGATACATATACATATATACTGGGAAAGACCACGAAACCTCAAATCAACCATGACTCCCTCCAGAAGTACCATCTCCGGTCTCCTGATAACTTGGAGTACATGTCATTGTCAACATACAAAGACAACAATAGCCCCCTCTGGGGTGAGCAAAGCTCAGTCTGAAGCAACCACAATATATACCACAGATATCTAAACAATGATATATGATATGCAATGCATGTATGTCGTGGAGGTATCAGGTCAAATGCCCATCCACTGAGCACATGTCAGAATCAAACGAATCGATATCAAATCAATGCTCGAGCAGGCACACCAGCCTCAATCAGGGATACTCGTATGATAGCGTCGACAAAGCGCCATCAAATCTCAAATCTCAATCAATCATCGGGACCACTAATATCTATGCTTTAAGGGCAACATAATGCCAAACATAGAATAATGTTAACAAACCCCAGAATCAAATCCAATCATATCAAGGTATCCAAGGATCATAGCTCAACGTGTATGTCATGTATGCCACATCAAATCAATAAATAAGGCATATAGACATGTATTCTCATTCCAATCCATCAAATCAATCTAACATATATCATATGATACAGATATCTGTCGTATGTTACTCGGTCGCAACATACCTCAATTCTTCGTTCCAGTCGATGTAGCTTGAAGATATCAGTATAATAATCTATCTACATCAATAACATATTCATTTAAATCAATAACTTCATTCAAATTCAATAATATAAGTTTCAAATATCTTTTCAAACTTTGAAAATTCATATCAAATCAAAATCATGACATTATTCAATTCCGACTTCAAAACTTAATTTCTTGTCGGTTATTCTACCACATATATAATCAGAATTAATAATAACTAACAAATAATTCTTCAATCTCAATCCAACGATTAAAATTCCCTAATTATAATAAATTAGGAATAATTCAAAATAACATCACTATAATCATCTCTTCTTTGTTAAAATCATACACTATTCAACAATCTTCAATTTTTGTATGATTTAATAATTTATCGGATTTATTCCAAAAATCGACGAATTTCAAACATCACCAAAAATATAAAATTTATACCTCAAATCGAAGACCTTTTATCAACGATCCCAGAACTGAAGTCGGTTCGTCGATTGGATAAACCGATAAGTCGCACGATCGAAAAGAAAATCAAAAATCGTATCTCCTCTTTTCTCACCTCTCATCTGTCTGTTTCTATCATTTCTACTGAGTTCGGATGAATTCCACCGACTCAATCAATTTTCTTTTTATTTTTTTAATATTATATTAATAATAATATAATATAATATATAATATTTAACATTTTAACGCCGGTATATCTCTTTGGACCAGTCAAATGATCAAATTTTCCAAAACTCAAAACATGAAACTTATATATCTTTGAGTTTCTACGATATATTCAAATCTCAAATCATTTAGACTTCATATGACCAAGATATGCCACTAATTACCATTTTGCCTTTAAAATTAATTCATTATTTTTCAACTTATTTACGAAAATGCCATCAAAATAAATTGAATATTTTTCAACTTATTTACAAAAATGCCATCAATACTATTTTATTTTCGGGGTCTCACATTTCTCCCCAACTTAAAAGATTTCGTCCTCGAAATCTCAAACATCTCTATATACATAACATTGGAAAACATATAATATGTCACCAGTTATAGTACATATCAAAACTAAAATCAGTAAATGGATCATCATACATTGAATACAATGGAACATGTGGAATAGAATCGAACAAGTGCGGATATGATTCTCGCTTCTTGCTTTCCAATTCTCACGTTGATTCTCGCAAAATGGGAAGCACATCAAAATCTACAAATTTCTTAAAATTTCAAATTTATAGAGCATAACAACAAGTGTACCAATCAATTCATGATTATATCTTGACCAAAAATGACAAGTACTAGCAAAGTTATGAAAGCTAAAAAATGTACAACAAAAATTAGTACAGAAAAATATATCGAAGAGATCACAAAACTAAGGTATTTTTACAAATAAGGTATTTCTTCAAACAAAAGTGGACAATTTTTGTTTTTGAAAATTACCATGAAAATTTCGAAAAACAAATTCCTCCGGTTCCGGCCCTCTTCTTTCAGTCACACGCGTACAGGGAAGATCTGTTGCTTTTTAATTCAATTTTTTTTTCCTTCCAGTTGCCTTCGCCGTCCGTGGGTGTCAAGGAGGTGGGTTTTGGTGGCTAGGTATTTACTGTCGAAATCGTGAGAGTAACATAAATCAATAAAAAAATGTGGTAACATTTATCAAATTACTGGAAAAATCGAGCAAAGAAAAAGAAGAAGAAACTCATTTACTTTGTTTTCGTGATTTTCCAAAAAATCGGCTGCTGATGTCACCTGGTTTTCTTCCTTCTTTCTACCTTATGTAATCCCATTTGAAATTTTTGTCGTCTAAACCACGGGTTTTGCATGGCATGTAGTATTGAAGGAGGTGGTGGAAAGCTAGGGATTCTTTGGTCGACGGGAAAGAAAATGGGGGAAGTGAGAATGGGTTGTGTGATAGAGAGAATGAGATTTGGGATAAGAAAATATAATATAATAGGAGAAAATGAATAAAAATTGAGGAGGGAGTTTAAAAAATATTTTCTTTTATCTCAGGTATTGCAGACAAATTTCGACTGAATTTGAGACCGAGCACAAAAAAGAGTTTGTGATGGAGGATTTTTTTCCCCAAAGTCCTCTTATTTTAATCTACTTATATTAATTATTTAAATTTAAACTTTATAACATTTTTTTTGAAAATATAATAAATATTTACTCGGTAGTTTATTGTTAGATATATATTACTAATCTAACATCTACATATTATCTAAAAAATAGATATTAAATATGCAAAAAATTTTAGTATATTTAAAATAGAGTAGCCCCGAGTATAATTTGTATAAACTAAACGAATCAAATCGAATATGAATAAAATTCTAAGGCAATTCCATGCTGGAGTTCGATTCAAAATTTTTAATATTAGCTCAAAATATTCGAATATGTTTGTAAGCTACTCGAAAATAAAATTTTGAAATATATTTATTTAATAAATAATTATATTAGATTAATAAACTATTAAAGTTCGTAGGCGGTCGGGAACTATCTAACAAAGCAATTTTAACTCGAATTCTGACTCGGATCCAAATGCGATTATGTTTTGAAACATCTACTGCTTAAAATAACTGTTTAAATATATTTTTTAAAGATCTTTTCGAAAATACTCAAATACATGCATGCAATAAAATCAGTCAATTATGCATTTTAAATAGCCTCCTAACCACTGAATAAAAATAACTACATTTAATTAAATCTTAAAATGAAATCAATCTCCAAGTCTACTGTTTTAAAAGAACTCAACGTCTGTCAAAATCATCAATGTATAAAGAGATGCAAAAACAATTAAAATATTGTTTAGACCCATGACTCATTATCATAATATGCGGAAAAAAGCAAGATCCTCGGGTTAACGTGCCCACACCCAGCTCTGCCTACTCAGTCTTCAGCGCCTCCAGTCTCCACATCATCATGATCACCTGCATCAATCACACATAGTGAGTCTAAAGACTCAACACACCTGAACCGTGATAGCAAGTACATATACATAACATGCAACAGTGAAAAGTACTGTAATTAAAATACCTTTCAAAATCTTAAAAACATGAGCTTAAACATAACGTGTCAATAACATATCTCATCATGTCAACATATACGTGTTCATTTTATTTATTTGAATTCAAATCATTAGTTGTGACTTTCGTATAAGCTTTAGTCGATGGATCCATCTACGTATAACCGCGGTATCCGATGGCGGGGACATCAACGACAATATTACCCATCCACTGATCCTTGGCTTGACATGTTCATGTTCATGTTTATATTAGTCACAATCAACTCTCATCCTTCAAAACATAACATCATATTCATCACTTATAAAAATCATGCATATACGTAAATTTTCTTAAAATCAAGCATGCGACGTATTTTCATAAAAATTCATGTTCATAATATCATATACATTTTAAACATGAAATTTTAGTGATCAGGGGGCTGCCAGGAGTGCTAAATCGACTTGAGTGCAAAATGACCATTTTGTCCCTGGAAACCCTAATTGACCATTTTACCCCTAGACCTCAAAATTTCGACCCGAAGCCAACCGAACTTAATAGAACACCTCAAAACATATTTACAATCATTTCCTAGACGTAACATCGAGCTTGTCCCCTAACTTTTACGATTTGTTTTAAAACTTGGACCGTGGTCCCGGTTTTAACTCGAATCAACCCGAAACTTAATCAAACTTTCCCAAATTTTAACCATGACTTATTCACGCCCCACCAGCCCCTAAACAACCAAATTCCAGCCATTTTTAACCCCCTAATCTTGGCTTCAACTTGCTGGAAAATTATGTACTCGTAACCTTAACCCTAGTTGCACCGCCGAGCCAAATCTTCGACCCTACGCTTAACCAAACATGGACCAGCCTAGAACCAACACTAATTATCCCACCTATGGACCCTCCTAGACCGACCTATCCCACACCTACAGCCCCATGCACCCGACCATATGAGGATCACCCGAAGCAAGCCACAAGTCTACTCATCTCGACCCTTGCGCCTCGATCTACCCCTAGGTCGTGACCAGCCGTGGTTGAGCCCTCCTGTACCACGACTCAGACCCCCTAGGGTCTGCACCATGTCCTGGTTCGACTCCCATACGGCTGATCTCTTCCCATAATCCGATCGAGTCCCAATCATCATCAAAACCCTAGATCCGCTCGGCTCTCTCTATGGTTCGAACCAGCTCCATCTCCAGCACCTACACACCTTCGATCTCGACATGTACAGCCATGGAAAACTGTGATATAGCAGCCCCTTACACAAACACATCAAGGACATGAGTTACGTATAAAGAAAAATGCATATTTTGTGTCGAAATCGTACCAAATTTACAAAACATGATAAACTAAAACTTCTCATGCAAAAACATACAAACCAACATATATTAATGTGAATGATGAGAAAAACGAGATATAGGCTTGCCTTTGTGCGTTTTACGCTCGAAAACCTTGATACAATCGTGTAGAACGGGCACCGGAGGGACGGGGAAGAGATCCTTCGAAAAATCTTGGGAGAAGTCGAGGAAATTGCTGCTTAACTTTTCAAAAATACGCTGCTGAAGGTTGGGGAGGGGGCGGCCAAATTGAAGGGGTAGTATAATGGGCCCTTAATTAAAAATATTGTGATTAAATAGAATTTTAGGCTCATTAAGAATTAAAATAGTCCCATAAACCCAAACATAAGTCTTTTCGAGCAAGTAATAGAAGTTCTTCACCTTTTTATCTCATATACAGTGATATTGGGGGTCCTACTATAGGTAACATTTTGGGGGCAAGAAGATTTGTGTCATTCATTGATGATTGTCTTGAGTTACATGGATTTTTATGCTAAAAAACAAATCTGATGCTAGTACAGTTATGCCTAATTTTGTTCCATGATTAAAAATAAATTTGGGGCCCATATCAAGATAATTAGGTCAGATAATGCCAAGGATTACTTCAATCATGTCCTTACTCCTTGCTTTAAAAAAAGGGATAGTACATGAATCCTTCTGAGTATATACACTACAACATAATGGAGTGGCGGAAAGGAAAGGAAAAATGGTCATCTTATTGCATCTACTGGAGCATTATTATTTCAAAAAGGCTGCCAAAATCCTTTTGGGGAAGCTGTTCTTACATCTGTTCACCTTATAAATCGTTTACCTACCCGAGTCTTGGGGCTCAAAAGTCCAATGGAAACAATCTCAACCTTTTATCCAGATTTTCGCATTATAAATAATCTTGTTCCTCGAATTTTTGGAAGTGTGTCATTTGTCCGTATTCATGGACAAAACAAGGTGAAATTGGACCAAGAGCATTGAAATGTGTCTTTGTGGGATATTCTTCAAAACAAAAAAGGTACAAGTGTTATCATCCTCCATCAAAGAAATTTTATGTTTATTTAGACGTTACTTTAATTTTAATGAAGACGAGTCTTACTTTACCATACCTTATCTTCAGGCAGAGGATTCAGTACTTGAAGATATGGTTGGGGAACTCTTACATGATTTATATCACCTCTCCCTTCCACTAGATAATCTGTATTGCTTAATTCCAGCTTTCTAGATTCTGGAAAATCACCTCTTTCTTCCATAGATCATCTCTTGTACCTGAACCAACCACTGCATTGCCTAATTCCAGCTTACCAGATTCTGAAAAATCAGCCTCTATGCCTGAACCAATCGTGCTTGAAAAATCTAATCTTGAGAATGATAAGTTCGGTAAAGGTACGGTATATTCCAAGAAGAAGATGGCTGCTCCTAGATCTCTACACTGTCCAGCATCTAGCCTAGATCCATCACATGAGGTAACAACTTTCGACTCTTCATTGCAGGCTGAAACTGAAAATGAAACCCATGACCAGGATCTTCCTATTGCTGTTAGAGAAGGGACTATGGAGTGCACAAGATGACCTATGTACCAACTTTCTAATTTTCTATCCTTTAAGCAATTTTCACCTTCCCATTGAGCTTTCCTTTTTAACCTAAATACCATTGATATTCCCAAAAATGTAACCGAGGCTTTATCCAAAAAGGAATGGAAACAAGCTATGAGTGAGGAAGTTAAGGCATTAGAGAATAATAAAACATGGGAGTTGGTAAAGTTACTAAAGGAAAGAAACCCGTAGGATGTAAACGTGAGAACGCGAATTTTCAGCAGTAGCTAGCATTTTGCAGCAGCTAGCGATATTAAGCAGCAATGCAAAAATTTCAGCAGAAGCTAACAATTCCAGCAGCAACTAATATTTCAGAAGCTGGTATCTTTCTAGCAGATAGAATCCAGCAGCAGAAGAGTTCAGTAGCGCGAGATTCTAGCAGACAGTTACTGATTCAGCTTATGACTTGTAATTGAATAATTTAACATGGAATAAAGCTGTTAATGGCACATCATGGCAGATTATGGCAATTAATTGGGAGGCTAACAGTCAGAATTTTTCCTATAAATAACACCCTCAACTATCTGAATTTTTAAATCTTGAGTTATCACTTGAAATTTGAGCTAAAAGAGTGTCTTTTCGAGCAGTAAAAATCCAGTAGTGAGAGAAAGCAGATTCCAGACTTCAACCGAAATTTTCTAGCAAATTACTATAAGTTGGTTTATGTATAAATATCTGAAACCATTTTGATAATTTCTGTTTTGAAGCAAAGTATATGTATTTTTGATTTCTGATCTCTTATTTTTTTGAAGCACTGAAACCTTGTGAACTAATGTAGGAATATATATTTTGAAACATTCCTGATTCCAGAATTCTGATTACTGATTACTGGCCTCACCTCTTAGCGGAGAGAACATATAGGGAATTGATATCAGTTTAGCCATGAAATTCACAAACGTGCTCAGTGCTTGCTTGCTAAATTTTAAGTTCTGATTTATGTTCTGAAACCTGTTATTCCTGAATATTGATTCATGTTCTGAAAGTAAGAGTTTCTGTATATTATTTGTATTACTGTTTCTGTTGAAAATGGTTTTCGAAAACTGAAAGTTATTCCCGCCCACACTTATTGAGTGACAATCATATCACTCACCCACCAAACTCGTCTCAGATAAGAACGAGGAAGAATTGCTAGAAGAATAAGAGCAGAATCAGTTCAATGGCTGGTGAAGAAAACTGTTATTTCTCAGTTCTGATTTATGTTTTTATATTCCGCTGCATCTGTTAAGACATTGTTATGTCTGGTTTTACATTTCCGCTGTAAAACATTAGTTATTTGAGTTTGTATCAAACAATGAAATATTTAATATTATAAATAAAAGATTGGTTTTCTGAATTTTGTACTTCTGAGGCTCGTTATTTTCGAATGTAAATTTGAGAGCAACGTCGGTGTAGACCAACCCCGTCCCTGGGGCGTGACAATAAATGGGTTTATACTGTCAAGTACAAGGCTGATGGATCATTGGAAATGTGTAAGGCACGACTGGTAGCCAAATGTTATGCCCAAACTTATGGCATTGATTATTTAGAAACTTTTGCTCCGTTGCAAAGATGAATACGATTACGATGATAGTCATTAGCATTTACGCATGTATGCGAATTGCAACCACTTGATGTCAAAAATGCTTTTGGCACGGAAAATTAGAAGAGATTTACATGAAAGTTCCACCAGGTTAGTCAAATAAGTTGGTTTGCTTATACAATGTGTAAGCTGGAAATGGGAAAATAAAATATATATTCACGGGGGAGTGTTGAAAGATACATTGATTTGTATTTTATTGTATATATATACATCAGTAAATTATGAATATTGTAATATTTTTATTTTGTTAGGATATTTCATAAGTAATTGGATTTGACAGATTTGACAGATAGATTTCTTTCCTTCTAGGACTGTATCTAATATTTCTACATATATCCCTATAGTATCATTTCTTAACATAGAAAAGATTTATGAAATTTCTTTTCTGCGCAGTTTTCACCACAAACAAGTCCCTCCCACTTAAATGGAATTTTTTAGAAATTTACATTTGATCTTTTATAAAAATGCAAGGTTTATCCTCTAAATTGATTGAGTTGCCTCTCTCGTCCAGTCTCGCAACCTTTTCTGAATCCCGCCGTTACACAGATAAGAGCTCAACACTTTATTTAACCTCTTTTCTTTAAAATTTTCTGATATATCCAGGTTATTATTTTAGCTTCCCTTTACTTAAGGCTGAAAAAGAGCACAATTTCGACCATTGAAAGTCGCAAAGACAAAGTGGCAAAAATAGTCGAAAATATGGACCCGAGTAAACGGTTCAAGAGAAATCTACTTGTTAAGGTCCTGACAGCATCAACGAGTGACTTAGAAGAACCCATTTTCTTGAGACATCTGCATGCGACGCTTAAGATCGATTTTTTCGACCACCCAAAAGCTGATAATTTAAGAGAGATGATTGTGTCCGAATCCAAGGTAAAGGTTGAGGTTACCTTATAAGAGATTGTTTCCTTCCGGGCTTATTTGAAGTGATCGATGGAGGTAGAAAGTTCATGTTGCGAGTCGAATGTTGTCTCATTTTGTTTTGGGTATTATTTTGACATTCACAGTGGAGTTACATTTTTATGCTTTTAGCTTATAATTTATTATTTTCATTATTTTTTGAACTTTTGGGATTATTTTTGTAAAAAACACGGTACTGCATGGTCCACAATCTACCATTTTGATTAATTTCCTGTCCTGCTAAAAATGTAGAAACAAAAATAAAATGAAAGAAGAGGGCAAAAAAGGTGAAAAAGAAGACGAAAATAGAGGTTGTGAATGAATTGTGTCGGACCCATTTTTATAGAGTCAAGTCAAATTGGGTAGGCATGTTAGATACACCAATTAATTGCAATGGACAACAAACTTTATTCTGCAAAATTAAATTCACTGCCTGATAATGTTTGGATGCCTCTGCGATATGCATGTTTCCATGTGTTTTCTAAATCGTGCTTTTTAATAAACTAAGAATCATTTCTGTTAAATTAAAGACTCTGAAAGTATTTTGGGAGGGGGGTTTAAGTATGAACCCAGGATGTGTGACGTATAGACTGGTCCAGCCAAAGCAAAATTGTGAAAAAGTGTTTCCATCGTTAATCTTTAGCCAACATGAATTTCTGACACCCCCTCCCCTCGTTACCTATGCCCCATCACATTCTATATTAGCTGGTCACTCAGCCCTAAATATATGATCATCAAACAGACACTAGCTAATCTATTAAATATGATGAAAATTTTCAAATTATAAATCTAATAAATGAATGTTATTTTATTGATGAACACGAAAATGAGCTGCATATCAAAACCATATATACGAATTAAACCAACTTTCATATCCTTAATTCTTTACTCGAAAAACAACAAGATTCATCATATAAATGACAGATTCCATAGCATCAAAAAAAGAAAGAAGAAGAAGAGCATATAGATCATGTATACGGGATTATATATGTCTCTATCTCCATATTAATATATGCAATCAAATCAATAACAAAAGAAATAAAGAAAAGCGGGATTTTTCAATCGTCATCTCCACGGCAGCTGCATCACCAGGGGCTAGGTAGCAAGCTTAGTATTTTAATTTACCTGTTGGAAATAGGGTTTGGTCCACTGGGAACTTCGTGATCACTTGTTTCGAACCGATTATCTCTTCCTTTGGGATTCGAATGCGTTTCCCCTTTTCTTTTGTGAAAATCGTTCATCTTTTTCACAGATGAATGACCCGAGAAAATGGTTTCAGAGCTGGAAGTACTTGAGGAGCTCACAAGTGCAAGAAAGATGAAGAAAATGAACAAAAGCACAAGATAAAAATGGTGGGATTTGGTGGAGATATCAAGAATTGATGACGATGAGTTGATTGTGGCCATGCAATTTTGGAAATAGAAATTTTGGAGAATAACATTGATAAAAAATGTCAGTACATATATATATACACACACATATATATGTATACACACATGTGTTAGTGTGTCTGTGTGCTCTCTTGACCCTCGACAACAATATTCTTAGCCTACTCATCTAAAGTGTAATAGTTTCATGTTAGATATACATAATTTAAAAGTCGATCTTTTACTTTAAAAAAAAATTAAATCCATAATTGGAAAATTTATATTTTGTGATTTCAGAATTTTGAGTTTTAAGGTTTCTATTTGTCCCCAAATAACATTTAATTTATAAGTAAAAATAAGACTTCCAAAAGTATTTTTCGTTATAATTATTATACATATTTCTTCTTTTAATTTCTCATTAATCCAAATATGTACTTAAAGTATTATGTTTAACATGAACGATAATAATTGTGTGTATCAGATAAGTGTTTTCTCGGATGATGCAACATCTTGTGAAAACATGCAACGGAATAATATAATACACAAATAATTAAAATAATACAGTAATAATCATGTACAAATAAACACACTTGTGCGATGCCTCGGGGCAAAATAATTATTAGGAAAAAGATAGAGTTTACAAAACCAATACTAATGAAAAACAAAAAATTATTTTTCTTAACAAGTCAATGAAGTAAATTGTATCCTAAAATATTAATAATGAAAGTAAACAAAACAAGAAGAATGCAAATACGTGTGGCCAAAATTCGGAGCAACAAAATAATTCTTCAACCAACACTTAGTCCGAGTGTTGTTTTCAAATGTCTCCACCACGTCACGACAACACAATAAAACAACGATACTTCGTCATTGCGAGTTCTTCTCAAAATTCTCTTTTGTATTGCTTGTCTCACTTCTCTGGCACCATCGACCGACACGCCTGCTGTGCATGTATCAATTATTCTTCAATATATATAAATATGTGTTGTTTTTGATATGTTTGAATAGATTCCAACAAAAATAAGGAAAATAGTCTTCCACTAGGAAACAAATTCTTCCAAATAATAAATATCAAATATAGAGTTTAAGGACTCAATATTATAGAAACACAAAATTTTTATGCAGAATCTTACAAAAAAAGGACAAGAATTTAGGAGATAAATTTGTTCTTGCCTTGCAAGACACGTTTCTTTTCAATCTCTCATTTTTTGCCTTTCTAGACAAAATAAGCACAAACAAGTATATTCAAGTTGCCTTTCTAGACAAAATAAGCACAAACAAGTCTATTCAAGTTGATGCAACTCCATTTATCTCCTCCTGAATTGAAAACATATATCTCCTTAAATTTGATCACGTTAGCTTTAGTGTTGTTTCCAGTGTTTACAGCACGAGGCAAAAACATTCATCAATTAACTTCCACTATCAAAGTACCAGAGACATGCAATATTAGTTCTCAAAGAAGTATAAATAATATGACAATTAATTTTAGCCTTCGGTACACTAACCTTATTTACTGAAGTTCATTTGTTGGAAGTGTTACGGTAGATGTTGTGGGACACTTTGTTCAACATCCAATTAGCTTCTCAGTACAAGTAGCATTGTCTCAGCTTAAAACAATATGGTTTGATATGACCAGTTTTATGAAAATAATGACAAACAAAGTGGCATCTCTTTTGCTTCAGCTTCTGAGTGGAGATTTGCTTCTTTGGTGGGAAAACTTTGACAACAGTAGTAATTGTAGGTAGACTTGATGTATTACTGCATTCTCTTACAAATACAGTTGGTTTTGATAATTTTCCAACTTCAAACACACTGTTGTTGAAACCTAGACCATCCTTACCATCCTTTCCCATAATCAGTATAGAGTCAAGCTTGGTTGTACTTGTGTTAAACGTAGCAAGAGTTTGAGTTGTTGTTCAAGTTCGCCCTTGATCTTACACAATTCCAAATCCTTCTTGCTTAGTATTATTTCAATTTTGGCCACAACACCTTTTAGCTCAGTATTTTCCTTTGAAAGATTTGTGTTCAATTTATTTCTCATGATCCAATCATCATAAAACTCCTCTTACAACTTATATACACTTTCCTGGGTGATTTCTCTGTCATCAACTTGCAGATCTTCTAGATCATTTGAATTTCCAGAAGTTGTAGCATTGAGACATACTGATTTTTGAGTGATGTTCTGGCTAGGTGTTGCAACACCTACTGGATTGACTTGCAACCAGTGTCTTTCTTCCAAAAGTGCAGTTAGGGAAGTGTGACTTTCTTCTTGATTAGATTCTTACTCTTCATCAGATTCTTCCTCGCTTAAAGATACATTCAGTCCTTTATTTTTGCGAAGCCTATTCGCACATTCATTCACATAATTTCCAAAACCATTGCACTCTACTACATTGCACGGAATCAAACCTTTTAGCATCATGTTGATTCTTACCTTCATTCATTTGACGAAATTGTCCTTGGGCTGATGAGAACCTTTGATTTTTTTTCAAGACCAATTAGACTTGAAAACTTATATTGTTGTCCGGCTTTGTTTTTGTCTCTAATCTTTTTTAAATAATCTCCAAACTTCTTCTTGATTAAAAAAATAGAGTCTTCACAAAAATCCGACTCATTGACTTCTTGTGACAATTGAAGAAGATTGATATAGGAGTAATTAGAAACTTGGAAAGTAATATTCTTATCTTTATCCTTCTTCTGTAAGTCCATGTTCATCTTGAATGTATGAAGTGAACTGATCAAGTCATCTAGAGCGAGATGAGTTGTATCTCATGCTTCATCAATTGCATAGATATTGATATTGCAATGCTCCAGAAGTTATCTTAATATGTTACTGACGAATCTTTCATTTGAGATTGGATCACCAAGGCTTAACGCTTCATTGGCTCTCTCTCTCAACCGACAATCATATCTCTCTCTCAACCGACAATCATACTCGGTGATTGTCTCACTTTCTTCCATGCTCGAACTTTCAAATTTAGAGGCTAACATTCTTAACTTTGTTCTTCGTACACTTTTAGATCCTTCACAATATTTTTGAAGAATTTCCCATTAATCCTTTACAGAAACATAGTTAGTGATCAGACTGAACATGTTTATATCAACTGATGTAAAGATGACATACAATATTTTTGAATTGTATTTTGAAATTTGAACTTCATCAGTTGTCCACTCACTTCTGGTTTGATCAGACTATTACCATCTTCATCAACTCTTTTTGGTAGACTCCAACCGTTGACAACTTGTCGCCATGCTTTTTGGCCTATGGATTTGATTTAAAACCATAGTTTGAATTTCCAAAGAGCGTAGTTGGATCCATCCAAGACAGGTGGTCGTAGTGCAACATTGACAAGCGACATATGTCCATTGAAAAGCAATGGATTAATTAATATGAAATTTCAATATATTTTCCTGAATTTTGATACGAAGTACAATATATACACCTCAATTTTGTTAAACACTCCACATTATATTTTTTTAAAAAAAAATACAATACCCAATACCTCCAATGATTAAGTTCGTAAATTTATAAAATAACAAAAAACTCATGTGAGACAGTTTCACGGGTCAATTTTGTGAGACAGATATTCTATTTGGAATACCCAAAAATAACTATTTTTTATGCCAAAATTATTACTTTTTATTGTAAATATGGACATGGATGAGCCGTCTCACGAATAAAGATATGTGAGATCGTCTTATAAGATACCTAAATAAAATAAATATATTATTTTGATCACTATTAATTTCATGTATATATACTAATATTAAAATTAATGCATGTATGTTTCATTTTGTTTATATTGAAGAACAATTTTTCAAAATTTGAAAGGAAAAAAAACTATTTAGTATTATCTACTTTTAGATTACAGCGTTGTTAGTACGGTAAATTGAGGAAGAATACCCAAAGTGATTGTTTTTTTAAAGTTCAGTCCCTAGTAATTATATTTTAACTATACATTCCTTAGTGAGATAATATCATATTTTCACTTTCTAAGTAAATATTATTTTTTATTTTAAAAGGAAAAAAAAATCTAAACCCAAAATCTAGCTTATAAAGTAGCACGTTTTGTCTCAAAGTATACCACACTATCGAAAATCTAGTATTACAAATTCATGCAAACTATATACCAACTTAGATTTAATTAATACCATTATTCTATCAAATAACAGTAACTATATCATGTATTATATGCAAATTTAATGCAATGATATGAAATAAGATATAAAACTAAGTTTTAGTTTTACAACTTATCGTAAATTATCAAATCCGTAACCATTTTATCACCTTCTGATGTCTTGTTGTCACAATTCAAATATTTTTATCATCAATTTTTTTCCCAAGGAGAACAATAGAAGTTGTGTACAAATTAGTTTGAACCTTTTTTAATATAAGTGTTATGGTATCGTACGTTTGTGACAAATGATATATATGAGATGATATTGTCGTTGTATATGTTAAGGTGTACCACATGCTCGTGTTCATTGCACCACAATCTAGCTTATAAAGCACCACGTCTTGTGTCAAAGTGTACCACATTATTGAAGATCTAGTACCACAAATTCATGCAGACTATATACCAACATAGATTTAATTAATGACACTATTCTATCAAATAACAGTAACTATATCATGAAAACCGATGGAGATGAGTTAGGGATTTACGTGAGAAATTATTGAGGAAGAGAAGAAAAATGATGTACATGAAAACCGATGGAGATGAGTTAGGGATTTATGTGAGAAATTATTGAGGAAGAGAAGAAAAGTGATGTAATGGAGGAAATAAAATTAAAAACGGAAATAAAATTGAATTAAAGAGGAAATTTTGATAAAATATGAAATAGGGAGCGAATTCAAAAAAATTTGTACATCAAGAAGTGAAAATATAATTTTATAACATAGGGACTGAATATGACGTTAAGTTTATGATTAGAGATTTATCACTACTTCTCTCTTGTTAGTATATGGTGATTTTTACAAGATACTGCCATTAATTTAAAGAATTGAAATTCACAAAAAATAAAACATAAGAATGAAACATCACATAAGCCAAAAATAAAATATAAATTAAAATGAAATAACATAATAGTAATAATTATTTGAATGAATAATTTTTTTAATTTTTATTTTATGTACTTTTCTTTCTTTTTCTTGGAATTAATCCTTATAACTTCATTTCCTATTTCATTCATCCCATATATATATATATATATATACTATATATATATATATTATATAGCCTGCATTTTGTAACTAATTTAGTTGTCTCAAACATTCACTAAATATGTGATAAAATAAGATTTTTTTTTGTGAAATTGTTATTGTAGCATCCCGAAAATTTGATGGTCTACGTAAACCACATGCATGCAAGTTATTAAATTTTTTGTTATTTTATTAAATTGTTTTAAAGATTTAAATGCATGTTTATTTCGTTAATTGTGTTTTAACACATTGTTTATTTAAACTTCATGCAATCTAGGATTTTATTTAAATTATGGATTTAAATTATTTTATGCATTCTATGCATAATTCATGCGTGATATGATTTAATTCATGAAATTTTAAAAGTTCACGCATTAGGGTTTCTAGATGCATTTCACGTTTGAACGAGGATCGGAGACCGGAGAATTTTCAGGAAAATTATTTTATAAATTAATTTAAAGCGTTTTTAAGTGTATTTTTCGAAAATGAGATTTTATTGGGTATTTTTACCCGCATGACTTTATTTTCAACAGTATGCAAACTTTATCGATTCGGGAGACTTTTTAAGGGTTCGGCTAATATTTTCAACACGAAATATTTTTTTGGGAGTGGGTTTGGGCTTAATGGGCCTACTTTTGAGTTTATAGGGCTTAATTATCTTTTTAATCTTTAATTAAACAATTTAGGCCCATTACCTAATATTTTATCTATATAATTAACCCTTAAACACCATTTACCCTAAACCTAAACTTTGTACCAGCCGACACCCCATTTAGAGCACCATCTCCCTCTCGTTTTCATCAATTATAGCTAGAGGCCCCATCGGTTTTCCACTTGTTCTTGCAAAGAATTTCCTCCAGCCATCATCTCGGGTCCCTCGCGTGTGTGCATCATTTAAGGCATGCTTTGTATCCCTTTGCTGCATCATTCACGTATATATATACCTGATGTGTGAAACTATTTGATCGGTCCTTGAGAAGGAAGAATTCTTTTCAGTTTTTCATCTTTTGCCATGCATTTCTCTTAATTGCTACTCACGATTTCTGTTATGTGGTGCAAGGGGCTGTTGTATGAGGCTGCAAGATTCTGTACAGAGCGGGAGTGTGAGGCGTAGGCGCTGGAATGGGAAGTGATCGGGTTTGGTTGGAAGCGTTAAGGGCTGTGCAGATCGGGAGGTCAGTGCAGGGGTTCGGTCCTTCTTTCTGCCACGCCAGCTGAGCGAGGGCCTTCTCCAGCCCTGGACCAGACCCTGGTGGGTCTGAATCAGGGTCTGGAATGGCTCGAGCCACGCTGGAAAAGAGGGAACGAACAACCGAGCAAGGGCGAGATGGGTTAGCCGCGGTAGGAGATCCTTGGTGATTCACGGTTCACAGAAGTTAGCGGCTTGCATGGGGCCTGGGGCGTCGGTCTGGTAGGTCCATTAGGGTCTTGTCTTGGTCCCTACTAGGTTGGGTTGTGGCGGGTGCGAGCTGGTGCGAGCAGGGAAGCGCTAAGATGCGATGGGGTCATTTCGGGTTTGGAGTAGGGAAGTTGCGATTTTTCAGCAAGTTTCCAGCAACTGTTAGAGGTTTGTCTCGTGAGTTTAGGGGCTGGAATTGCTGGGGTTTAGGACTCTTAAGTGCTTAGTAGGTGTGGTAAAAAGTTGAGAAAGTTTTGGTTTAATTTCGAGTCGATTCAGGTTAAAACCGGGACCCCGGTCCAAGTTTTAAAACGAATCGATTAAGTTCTGATTTTGGCTCGGGTATTATGTCTAGGAATACTTTTAAATATGTATTGGGATATTGTAAGGAGTTTGGTAAGCTTCGGGTCAATTTTAGAGGTCCAGGGGTGAAACGATAATTTTTGGGTTGACAGGGGCAAAATGGTCATTTTGCATCCGGGGTGAGGTTTTGGTCCTGGCAGCGCCCTGAGCACAAATTTATGATATTTTAAATGTTTATGCATCATGTTTAAAATTTTTACGCAATTATGATAAATACGGTGCATGCTTGGTTTAAATGAAAAATTATGTATATGCATGCTTTTATTTAAGTGATGAAAATGATGACACGTTTTGAAGGAAGTGAATTAGTTGTGACTAACACGATGACGATGACATGTAAGGCCCGGGCTCAGTGGGCGGGTAATGCCGTCGCTGATGACCCTCGCCGCCGGGTACCGCGGTTACACGTAGATGGATCCATCGACTGACATGATGACATGATGATACGAAAGTCACAGCTAATGAACGGAATTCAAACTATTACCATGTTTTGACATGTCACAGTTACGTATACGATATGATAACATGATGAGACATGTTTTGACACGTTACCATTTTACACGACACGCTTATGTTCATGTTTTTAAGCTCATGAAATGTATGTTGATTATGCTATTTTTCACTGCTGTGTGCTACGTATATGTACTTGTTATTACTGGTACAGGTGTGTTGAGTCTTTAGACTCACTAGGCGTGTGTGATGCAGGTGAGCATTTTGAGCAGGAGACAGGAGGTGCTGAACTCTGAGTAGGAAGTCTTGGTGAGGTGACATAACCCGAGGACCGCGCGTTTTTCCGCATTTTGAGTGATGGTTTTTGGAAAGGAGTTAAACATTTTATTTACATAGAGGATTTTCATGATTTTTACTCATTTACGTTTACGTCGATGTTGGTTATTTTTAACTGTGATATTTTCATTGATAAATAAATATTATCATTTTAAATGTTAATTTTTAAAATGAGAGCTCAAAAAAAAAAAAATAGTTCCGCATTTTAAAACGAGTAGACGTTTCAGTTGGTATCAGAGCAAGGGTCCTGTATAGGGTTGTGCCACCGCCAGCTTCTGCCGCTCAGTCTTCAAGCCTCAAGTCCGTAAGCTTTTATGATCTAAATGTTTTAAATGTTTTTAATGCTATCACCTGCATGTTTACATGATATACGTTTTACGGTACATGTTTATCTGTCGTTATGTTTTGAGATTAGATGCTTTAAAATTGTCATGCATGTTGCGACAAGAAATGAGAAATTATATGATTTTCATGCATGCTGGCTTTGTGGTGGAATTGGACAAGAATAAGAATTTTGCTATTGGGCGTTAGTAGAAGTTGGAAATGATTTGGTTATATTAATTTTTGGTTAGTAGTACTGATATTCTACTTGTAGGTCATAAATTAAACTTAAAAATTATGAATGCTTTTGGGACTTGTAAATTTTCTAGGAAATTACTGATGGTTAGTGGTTGCTAGCCGAGTTATTTTTTTAGGATTCCTTGTAAGGATTAATGATTTGAAGACTACGACGATCTTTGGAAATATAAAAACGTAGAATTTATTTAAGACGCATCCTCTACCTAGTTGGATTTAAGGATTGAATTTCATGAATTAAGAATCTTAAGGATTTAATTGTAATAACCAATAATTTGAGGCTTATGTGCAAAAATAAATTTCTAAGGGACTATTTTCGAATTTAACGAATTTTGGGATTTAATTCTGAGTTTTGAGAATTTTAAGGTTTAAAGAGGAAAAAACCGATAATGTAATGGGGACAAAAATGCAAATTTCGAAGAATTGTAGGGCCAAAAATGTAATTTTCGAGAACAATAAGGGCCAAATTGCAAATCTCGAAATTTTTGAGGATTAAATTCGAACTTCTAAGAAACACTTGGGATTTTAAATATTCATGGAAATGTAAGACTGGTTATTAGAATTAATTTTGGGTTTAATAAACTTAAGGCTATTGAACCTTATGATACGTGAAACCTATGAAATGGAATTAGGAATGCCAAGAACTTGTGGCCGATTGTGGAATTTTTGGAATTAAGAATAAATTGGATAATTTTTGAGGAAATTAAAAATTAATGTTGCAATTCTAAGGAATTTGGAGACTAATTTAGCAATAAGAGAGAAATGAATGGTTTAAACGATAGGAATTGCCAGTGATTTAGGCTTGAAGGATATTTAGAACCTTTAGACATTTGAGTTATAATGTTATAAGGAATTATAAGCAAGGACATTGTAGGAAAAATCAACATTTGGGTTTGAAAGGATTAAGCGCTAGTGAATTAATGCTGTGGCAAGTTAAGAATTTAGAGTGATGACAATTTAAGATAAAGCTTATCAATTAGTTAAGTTATAAGATTAGACAATAAGTTAACTTATTTTTGGGAACTCAAGTTTGATGTGTCGTAAGCTTTAGTCATGACATTAACAGTTAAAATTATACCTTTGTTGGAATTTAATTTTTCTAGAAAGTTGGGTATGATTTATGGTTAGGTTATTTGATAGACGCGTGTAAGAGGTGAGGTAGACACCTAGTCTTGAGGAAATTTTGAAAGCCATTAAGAAACTTGGAATTAAGTAGATTTGTGTATTGGAATTGTGTTATCCAAAATTATTAGGGTTGCGTAAGTTTGAATTTCAAATTTATGGGATATGTGTTCATATGAAAATTTTGGGTGAAATAACAACAAAAAGGAATTAGTGGTGTTCAGCATAGATTACCAATGAACAAAAATTAAGATTTTTACCGAGTAAGAAATCTAAAATCGTGATATGGGGATTCTAGAACTCTAGAGGCTATAAGCGAATTTGATTTATTAGAGTTAATCTAAAGCTACCATGGGATAACTTATTAAGTTTTATACGCTAGAATCAATGAAGCATTAAGAATGCGATATTCGTATGAGGAAAGTTCAAGGGTCTTAGGCCTCAACTATATTATAATTGGGAAATAAATAGTTTAAGCATGTAATTGATACTAGAATGGTTTTATTATTAAGGTAGAAGATCGATATTGTCTATCTTGGGTTTTATGGATTAACGTTACTTGAATTTAAGATTTGCAACAATTTAATAATTGATATACACTTGTAAATAGTTAAGTTGCCTAAGGTTGGTGTCGTAAGATAAAGATTCAATTCAAGAATCTTAGCCTAATATTATTATGAGGTTGAGATAAAGTTTAACATTTAAGCGTATTAACGAGGATAGGAGTTGATCTGTAAATATTGGTGCTAAGGTTTCCTAAGTTGAACTGCCTAAATGCTAATGTAATAGGACACTGGACATTATGGGTATAGTATATAAAAAATAAGGTGAAATAAATTTGGACATCCATTTCTAATATGATGAATTACGAGAAAGTCAGAAATTTGAGGACATAGAAAATAGAACTAAGTCACCATAATTTGATTTAAGTTGCGATCCACGAACAAGGATTTTGGTAGGCCAATTTAATTATGATTGAGGAGATAGATGTAAGGACAGCTTAACACTTATTTTATCAGAATAGCGCAGCGGAAGTGTGGATTATTAGAATATTAGAATTAATAATCTAAAATTTTTGATTATCAAGGATAAGCGAATTTCGGGGACGAAATTCAATTTAAGGGGGGTAGGTTGTAACATCCCGAAAATTTGATGGTCTACGTAAACCACATGCATGCAAGTTATTAAATTTCTTTGTTATTTTATTAAATTGTTTTAAAGATTTAAATGCATGTTTATTTCGTTAATTGTGTTTTAACACATTGTTTATTTAAACTTCATGCAATCTAGGATTTTTATTTAAATTATGGATTTAAATTATTTTATGAATTCTATGCATAATTCATACATGATATGATTTAATTCATGAAATTTTAAAAGTTCACGCATTAGGGTTTCTAGATGCATTTCACGTTTGAACGAGGATCGGAGACCGGAGAATTTTCAGGAAAATTATTTTTATAAATTAATTTAAAGCGTTTTTAAGTGTATTTTTCGAAAATGAGATTTTATTGGGTATTTTTACCCGCATGACTTTATTTTCAACAGTATGCAAACTTTATCGATTCGGGAGACTTTTTAAGGGTTCGGCTAATATTTTCAACACGAAATATTTTTTTGGGAGTGGGTTTGGGCTTAATGGGCCTACTTTTGAGTTTATAGGGCTTAATTATCTTTTTAATCTTTAATTAAACAATTTAGGCCCATTAACTAATATTTTATCTATATAATTAACCCTTAAACACCATTTACCCTAAACCTAAACTTTGTACCAGCCGACACCCCATTCAGAGCACCATCTCCCTCTCGTTTTCATCAATTATAGCTAGAGGCCCCATCGGTTTTCCACTTGTTCTTGCAAAGAATTTCCTCCAGCCATCATCTCGGGTCCCTCGCGTGTGTGCATCATTTAAGGCATGCTTTGTATCCCCTTTGCTGCATCATTCACGTATATATATACCTGATGTGTGAAACTATTTGATCGGTCCTTGAGTAGGAAGAATTCTTTTCAGTTTTTCATATTTTGCCATGCATTTCTCTTAATTGCTACTCACGATTTCTGTTATGTGGTGCAAGGGGCTGTTGTATGAGGCTGCAAGATTCTGTACAGAGCGGGAGTGTGAGGCGTAGGCGGTGGAATGGGAAGTGATCGGGTTTGGTTGGAAGCGTTAAGGGCTGTGCAGATCGGGAGGTCAGTGCAGGGGTTCGGTCCTTCTTTCTGCCACGCCAGCTGAGCGAGGGCCTTCTCCAGCCCTGGACCAGACCCTGGTGCGTCTGAATCAGGGTCTGGAATGGCTCGAGCCACGCTGGAAAGGAGGGAACGAACAACCGAGCAAGGGCGAGATGGGTTAGCCGCGGTAGGAGATCCTTGGTGATTCACGGTTCACAGAGGTTAGCGGCTTGCATGGGGCCTGGGGCGTGGGTCTGGTAGGTCCATTAGGGTCTTGTCTTGGTCCCTACTAGGTTGGGTTGTGGCGGGTGCGAGCTGGTGCGAGCAGGGAAGCGCTAAGATGCGATGGGGTCATTTCGGGTTTGGAGTAGGGAAGTTGCGATTTTTCAGCAAGTTTCCAGCAACTGTTAGAGGTTTGTCTCGTGAGTTTAGGGGCTGGAATTGCTGGGGTTTAGGACTCTTAAGTGCCTAGTAGGTGTGGTAAAAAGTTGAGAAAGTTTTGGTTTAATTTCGAGTCGATTCAGGTTAAAACCGGGACCCCGGTCCAAGTTTTAAAACGAATCGGTTAATTTCTGATTTTGGCTCGGGTATTACGTCTAGGAATACTTTTAAATATGTATTGGGATATTGTAAGGAGTTTGGTAAGCTTCGGGTCAATTTTAGAGGTCCAGGGGTGAAACGGTAATTTTTGGGTTGACAGGGGCAAAATGGTCATTTTGCATCCGGGATGAGGTTTTGGTCCTGGCAGCGCCCTGAGCACAAATTTATGATATTTTAAATGTTTATGCATCATGTTTAAAATTTTTACGCAATTATGATAAATACGGTGCATGATTGGTTTAAATGAAAAATTATGTATATGCATGCTTTTATTTAAGTGATGAAAATGATGACACGTTTTGAAGGAAGTGAATTAGTTGTGACTAACACGATGACATGTAAGGCCCGGGCTCAGTGGGCGGGTAATGCCGTCGCTGATGACCCTCGCCGCCGGGTACCGCGGTTACACGTAGATGGATCCATCGACTGACATGATGACATGATGATACGAAAGTCACAGCTAATGAACGGAATTCAAATTAAGATTTTAACACGTATATGCTGATACGATGATACATGCTATTACCATGTTTTGACATGTCACAGTTACGTATACGATATGATAACATGATGAGACATGTTTTGACACGTTACCATTTTACACGACACGCTTATGTTCATGTTTTTAAGCTCATGAAATGTATGTTGATTATGCTATTTTTCACTGCTGTGTGCTACGTATATTTACTTGTTATTACTGGTACAGGTGTGTTGAGTCTTTAGACTCACTAGGCGTGTGTGATGCAGGTGAGCATTTTGAGCAGGAGACAGGAGGTGCTGAACTCTGAGTAGGAAGTCTTGGTGAGGTGACATAACCCGAGGACCGCGCGTTTTTCCGCATTTTGAGTGATGGTTTTTGGAGAGGAGTTAAACATTTTATTTACGTAGAGGATTTTCATGATTTTTACTCATTTACGTTTACGTCGATGTTGGTTATTTTTAACTGTGATATTTTCATTGATAAATAAATATTATCATTTTAAATGTTAATTTTTAAAATGAGAGCTCAAAAAAAAAAAAAAAAATAGTTCCGCATTTTAAAGCGAGTAGACGTTTCAGTTATTTTCAATAATATTTTTAATCTGTACGTATTTGGAACGATATCAGTAATATGTAAATTATAATTAGGGAAAAAAAGTTAAAATTAAGCGCAGAAAAAGAGGAGCATTATATAATTGTATTTTCTGGAGACATAATGCCCACCACGTACAGCTCAACGAAAATGGCCCGAAATAGGACGTTGTCTCCGCCATGGCTGATCCATGGGTCCCAAATTTCATGAAAATAAACACGTACTTACATTTGGATGCTTGCAAACACACACACACACATATATATGTATGTATGTATATATACACACACTTGTAAGGGTAGCTTATAGTGCGAGTCGTGTTCAAAACGTGAGAATTTACAATGGTATAAACATTACATTAATATTTATTAATATTTGAAATAATCAGGTTTCTTACATGTAGGATCGAAAATTTGTTACTTAACCAAAAATTGTAACTGACAAAGTGACAAACTACAACAATATCAAAAATAAATCATCTAAGTATTTCTCACGTACATACAGGGACCATATGTAGATTCGATGAGGGACATACGATATGATCAGTTGTTACTACTAAACAAAAAATAAATCAACTCAAATATTATATAATTTTAAAACTTTTTAAATCTTAAAATATATATCGTCGATCACGAACAGTGACAGACTCCTCAATTTAATTAATTAGTATCGATCGCTCATACAAGAAAAAAAAAAAGGAATATGTGTTGAAATAAAGCAAGAAATGAGAGCATACATATTCCCATAATTTCCATGAATTTATTAATAAAAATGTCATTACAAATCACCAAAAACAGGGAATGATTTGGAAATTATGAGGACAAGACATCCTCAATAAAAGTGTTTGGTATTCATAAAATGTCAACAATTTGAGGTAAGCTAGCCATGCGCTTTCCCTTTGAGTCGGTTGTCGTTTATTATATTTTCAATTCATGTCGTTTTATATAGTTGCGCTAAGATAAGGAATGGCGAATTATATTTTTTTTATTTTATTTTAAGACATTCAAGTGGGAGATTTTTTGTTTTTACGTGAGTTAGATAGAACACATGTATCTTCTTTAAAGGATAAAGATTTATGATATTTTACTCAAATGGTGGTGTCTGAAGAAAAAATTGAATACTTCCGATTTATGTTTTTTTTTTTTTTTTTGGGTTATACGACTCTTCTTGTTTTATTTTTTCGGGTGATTCGGAGTATCAAAATACGTATCTTGCAAAGAAAAAATCTAAATTAATAATTTTTTTATAATCTCTAAATTTTTTCAACAACAAATATTGCACACCTAGAAAAGTTAATTCCTTATAGATTAGAGACGCGATGGGTACATTATTATTATTGTCCATGGGGACTCAATTCTCGGAGAACGGATAGAATTGCATCAATTAATCAAAGTCCACACACCATTTTAATTATTTTTTTGATAAAAAATTTGTAAGAAATTAATAATTACATACCTGATACATTGAATGGACATAAAGTTATGGTATTAACGAGTTTTCATTTAAAATCAATTTCGATTTATCAAGTTTTTATTTAATTTTTTAATATCAAAAGCATATATGTACACGTACGTTGGATTACCGTTTTCTCGTACAAAAAACGCAACGAGAGTTTAAAATTTTCGAATAAATTTTATTTTGGCAAAAAAAATAGTTGAATGTCGTATGATTCAAATACATGTATATGACATTTATAGTTATTTAATTGCATTCTAGAAGTTGGACACCAAACTATTCAGGATTTTAAGCGTATATTGTTCTTCATGTAAGTTCTTACGAATGATCTACTGGATCAAGCGTCTTTCTTCAATTATCCGAATTAAGTTCGCGATTTAAGATTCGGAGAAATGAAGACCGAGTTCCTTGTCTAGATTGCAGTAGAAACTAGACAAGATTTTGGGTTGACAATCGGTTGCCGGAAGTTGGCGGAACCACGGCGACAACACAACGACAATCGGCGGTGGACGGCGGCGTGCGTGGTGATAGAAGATGGTGATGCTTGGACATGACTTGTCTTACAACATGGGATGGTCGAATTTTTAGAGTTGTGATGAGAGATAAAAATTATAGCATGTAAATATGACAAGAATTGTCATATTTGTTGTGAAAAAGTAAAAATTTATGGTAAAAAGTAAAAATCTCAAACTCTCAAAATTTACCAAACTACACACTTTATAATATTTTTCTCTCTACTCAATTGTGATTTTCTTCACAAATGAGAGATCTATTTATAGGAAATCTTTACAAATAATCCAAAAATAAAATACATCATTACCTACATCATCACACACTAATTTTCAATATTTACAACTCTTATTTTCAACATTCAAATATTCAATACACACATTTTAAATATATTTTTCAACACTCCCCCTTGTGATGATGATCATAATGATTGTCTTCATTACGTGTTTTTATAGTGCCTCGTTAAAAACCTTACTTGGAAAAACCCATTGGGATAAAAACCATAGTAAGGGAAAAAGAGTGCAGTCACGTAAACTCTCCCTGATGTTGACATGAACAATTCTTCACAAAATTCGTAGATTGCGCATCCCAATATTATATATGTGCTTTCTGAATATTGACGTAGGAAGTGCCTTTGTGAAGAGATCTGATGAGTTTTCACTTGATTGAATGTGACGAACATCAATACATCTATTCTTCTCAAGCTCCTTGGTGAATGCGAAGAACTTAGGAGGAATATGTTTAGTTCTGTCGCTTTTTATGTATCCTTCTTTCATTTGAGCAACACATGCAGCATTATCTTCATATAGTATCACAGGCTTCTCATCAGATGATAATCCGCATGAAATTTGGATATGTTGGGTCATTGATTTTAACCACACACATTCACGACTTGCTTCATGTAGTGTAATAATCTCGGCATGATTTGATGAAGTTGTTACGAGCGTTTGTTTCTGAGAACGCCAAGATATTGCAGTGCCTCCACGAGTAAATACATATCCAGTTTGGGAACGTGCCTTGTGTGGATCAGATAAGTATCCAGCATCAGCATAACCAATTATACTTGGATTAGCATCTTTTGAATACAAAAGTCCCAAGTCTGTCGTTCCTCGTAGATAACGGAATATATGTTTAATTCCGTTCCAGTGTCTATTTGTTGGATATGTGTTAAATCTTGCCAACAGATTCACGACAAAAGATATATCAGGCCTTGTACAATTTGTAAGGTACATAAGGGCACCGATGGCACTTAGATATGGTACTTCTGGACCAAGAATATCTTCATCATCTTCACATGGACGGAATGGATCCTTTTCTATGTTTAATGATCTAACAACCATTGGAGTACTTAAAGGATTTGCTTTATCCATATTAAAACGTTTAAGGATCTTTTCTGTATAATTTGTCTGGTGAACAAACATTCCACATTCTTTTTGTTCAATTTGTAAACCCAGACAATACTTGGTTTTTCCAAGATCCTTCATTTCAAATTCTTCCTTCAAGTATGACACAACTTCTTGAATTTCCTTATTCGTTCCAATGGTGTTTAAATCATCAACATATACAGCAATAATTACGCATCCGGATGTTGTTTTCTTAATGAAAACACAAGGGCATATTGAATTATTTACATATCCATTTTTCATCAAGTGATCACTTAGTCGATTATACCACATTCGACCTGATTGCTTTAACCCATATAATGATCTTTGTAATTTCACAGAATAACATTCCCTGGGTTTTGAACTTTGTGCTTCAGGCATCTTAAATCCTTCAGGGATTTTCATATATATATTACTATCAAGTGATCCATATAAGTAAGCTGTAACAACATCCATAAGACGCATTTCTAAATTTTCAGATACCGCCAAGCTAATCAAATACCGAAACGTAATTGCATCCATCACAGGAGAATACGTTTCTTCATAATCAATTCCAGGCCTTTGAGAAAAACCTTGTGCAACAAGTCGATCTTTATATCTTACTATTTCATTTTTCTCATTTCGCTTTCGAATAAAAACCCATTTGTATCCAACAGGTTTTACACCTTCAGGTGTAAGGACTATAGGTCCAAAAACATTACATTTTTTAGCGAATTTAATTCAACCTGGATTGCATCTTTCCATTTTATCCAATCCTGCCGATTTTTACATTCACCAAAAGATTTTGGTTCATGATCTTCGTTATCATTTATGATGTCGATTGCCACATTATAAGAAAATATATCATCAATTTCATCTATATCTTTTCGGTTCCATATTTTTCCAGTATTAATATAATTGATAGAGATTTCATGATTCTCGTCAGTTTGTGGTTCTGACAGAACATTTTCATCATCATGTGTTTCTTCAGGAACACCATTCTCTATTTTGTGATCATCATGTGTTTCTTCAGAAACGTCATTCTTTATTTTGTGATCATCGTGTTTCTCTATGAATTTTCTTTTTCGAGGATTTTTATCCTTGGAACCGACTGGCCTTCCACGCTTCAGGCGTTTAATGACATCATGAGTATCTTCCATTTGTTTCTTTGGAATTTCAATTCGAGCAGGGGCATTTGCAGCATGTATATATGATTTAGTTACCCCTTTTGTGTCTGCAAATGCATCTGGTATTTGATTTGCTATTCTTTGCAAGTGTACAATTTGTTGTACATCTTTTTCACATTGTTTTGTTCTTGGATCCAGATGTAACAATGATGATACATACCATGTAATTTCCTTTTCGGTATGTTTCTGTTCTCCCCCTAACATTGGGAAGATTTCCTCATTAAAATGACAATCAGCAAAACGTGCTGTGAACACGTCGCCTGTCTGAGGTTCAAGATATCGAATGATTGATGGACTATCATAACCGATATAAATTCCAACCTTTCTTTGAGGTCCCATTTTCTTTCGTTGCGGTGGTGCAATAGGCACATACACCATACATCCAAAAATTCTCAGATGAGAAATGTCTGGTTCTTTACCAAATGCAAGCTGCAATGGGGAGTATTTATGATATGCATTTGGTCTGATGCGAATTAATGAAGCAGCGTGTAAAATTGCATGTCCCCATATAGAAATAGGGAGCTTTGTTTTCATAATCATTGGTCTAGCAATCATTTGCAGACGTTTAATCAATGATTCAGCCAATCCATTCTGTGTATGTACATGAGCAACAGGATGCTCAACAATGATTCCCATAGACATACAATAATCATTGAAAGTTTGGGAAGTAAATTCACCAGCATTATCAAGTCTAATTTTCTTGATTGTATAATCGGGAAATTGATTCCTCAATTTTATTATTTGAGCAAGTAATCTTGCAAATGCAACATTTCGAGTTGATAATAAACATACATGTGACCATCTGCTGGAGGCATCAATCAATACCATAAAGTATCTGAATGGTCCACATGGTGGATGGATTGGTCCACAAATATCACCCTAAATACGTTCAAGAAACATTGGTGATTCAGTTTGGATTTTGACTGGTGATGGTCTTATAATAAGTTTTCCAAGAGAACATGCTTTACATTGAAACTTATTATTCTGAAATATCTTCTGGTCTTTTAGTGGATGACCATGTGTATTTTCTGTAATTCTTCGCATCATTGTTGAACCAGGATGTCCCAATCGATCATGCCAATTGGTTAATATCGAAGAATTATCAACTACCATGTTTGATTCAACGGGACTTATATGTGTATAATGCAATCCAGTAGGGAGCATTGGTAGTTTTTCAATCACATATTTCTTTCCTGATTTATATGTGATAAGACACATATATTTCTCATTCCCTTCATTCATTGTTTGAGTATCATACCCATGGGAATATATATCATTAAAACTCAACAAATTTCTTTTCGATTGTGGTGAATATAAAGCATCATTGATCAAAAATTTTGTACCATTAGGTAATAAAAATTGTGCTTTACCACATCTTTTAATCAAGTCTACAGGACCTGATATTGTATTCACCGTTGTTTTTGTTGGTTTTAGTTCCAAGAAATATCTTTTATATCGGAGGATAGTGTGCGGTGTACCACTATCGGGTATGCAAACTTCAGCTTTGCTCATAGCATTTTCCATATTTGAACTTCAAAAAAAATATGCAATGAAATAAATTACTTGCAATATATATTTAAATATAACACAAATCATAATTATACAATAAAACATTATTCTATGAATACATGAAAAATAGATTATTGTACATTTATATTCTACCACTATATTGTTCATTTTCAGAGAAATCATTGAGAAAATCTGCAGCATCAATATTGTTCATTTCTATCCCACCAACATATTGATCATTTCCAGAGAAATCATTCATAAAATCACCAGCATCAAAATGAGTTGAATTACTCAAACGGTCACTGCGTTCAGTGAAGTTGGTCTCCTTTTCTTTCCCCTTTAATGATTCTTTATAAAGTTTACAAAGGTGTTCAGGGGCTCGACAAATTTTGGACCAGTGTCCTGGAGTACCACATCTGAAACAAGAAGTTTCATATCTTTTTGAGTGATTCTCATTAACACTTGTATTCTCATGATGCCTTTTCTGTGGATGGTTTGGGACGCTCTTTTGAGATGAATTATAAAAATAACTATCTCTATTGTTTTCAAAACCACGGCCTCGACCACGACCACGGACAATTCCACGTCCACGTCCACGTCCATGACCTCGACCTCGACCTCGACCAAAACCTTGTCTTTGAATTTGATTTTGGTTTCCAGGTTTAAATTCATTTTTACTTACAGCATTTACTTCTGGAAATGCTGTTGATCCAGTGGGTCGGGACTGATGATTTCTCATTAATAGCTCGTTGTTTTTTTCCGCCACAAGAAGACAGGCGATGAGTTCAGAATATCTCGCAAATCCACGTACTCTATATTGTTGTTGTAGAGTAATATTTGATGCATGAAACGTGGAAAATGTTTTTTCAAGCATCTCAGATTCTGTGACCTCATGTCCACAAAATTTTAATTGCGAGATTATTCTATACATCGCCGAATTGTAATCACTGACTTTTTTAAAGTCTTGGAATCTCAATGTATTCCATTCATCCCGGGCGGTCGGAAGTATAACTTCTCTTATATGTTCGAATCTTTCTTTTAATCCCTTCCACAAAGCCATTGGATTTTTTTCAGTCAGATATTCACATTTCAATCCATCGTCGAGATGTCGACGCAAAAATATCATGGCTCTTGCCTTTTCTTGTGACGTGCATATGCCATTTTCTTTAATGGTCTCGCTTAGACCCAATGACTTAAGATGCATTTCTACATCTAGAGTCCATGGCATATAATTCTTTCCCGTGATGTCGAGCGCAACAAATTCGAGCTTTGTTAAATTTGACATGGTGGTACTAAAAAAAATTACGATGCATTTTATTAGTTAATAATTATTGCAATACAAAGTAACGGATAAACAACAAGTACAAGTATTTGTAAAAATAAAGAAAACGCACGAGGAGGATATTCTCCGATAAATACAAGACTCGTGAGTATGATAACCAAAATAATTAAAAATAACTTTGAGAAAGTCATCTTCTTTTTTCTTCGAAAAATTTGATGAAGAATAATTTTTAGAGAAGAAGAGAAAGTTGGAGTGATTGAATGTGTTTGTGAGATGATATTTATAGGGTAAAAACTAGCCGTTTTGTTACCGTTTATGACCGTTGGTGTACAAAAAAATAAATGTATGTATTTGTATAATTTTATGGTAATAATATGGTGAATATAATATTAATCATGTTTAAATAATTATGTATATCATATCACATTATTATAATGAGGTGTCGTAAGTTATTTTGTTTAAAAATCTTATAGGCTTTTATACTTGTCGTATCCCTTACCGGGAGTGTGGGATGTCGTCTTAACATCCTCCCAGGATTTATAACAAGTTTTTGAAAAATTTATTTTTATTATTTCTAATAATAACATTATATTATATATTAAATATATACACAATAAATAAATAACAGTAAAATAAATATTATTACTTTTGTTACCTTTTTCTTCTGTTTGGAGCTTGGAAAAGGATGGAGGACTTTTAGAGTTTCGTGCTGATAACGTGTTGTGAAAAAGTAAAAATTTATGGTAAAAAGTAAAAATCTCAAACTCTCAAAATTTACCAAACTACACACTTTATAATATTTTTCTCTCTACTCAATTGTGATTTTCTTCACAAATGAGAGATCTATTTATAGGAAATCTTTACAAATAATCCAAAAATAAAATACATCATTACCTACATCATCACACACTAATTTTCAATATTTACTACTCTTATTTTCAACATTCAAATATTCAACATTCAAATATTCAATACACACATTTGAAATATATTTTTCAACAATATTATAATTTTTATGGATTGATTTAGAATCCTACTATGACTCATAAGTTAGAATTTTATTATTATTCTAACTTAGGAGATTTCACCTTGTCAAAAACTTTAATAGGTTTTATTATATAACCAGGACTTCTATTAGTTAAAGTTATATTAGGATTCTTCATTCCAATTAATCAAATAATCCATATTGAGTCACGATCCCATGTAGTGTTTTTCAACTATCGACAATATAGACATAATTGAAATACCACTAATTAATTAATTATAGACTCTTCTAGAATATTTCATGAGAGTTTCACACAATATTCAAAACTACTTAATTAATATTTTTACTAACTAAATAATTGTGAATCCGTTATAATCTCAACCGACGATCAGACAGTGTCGATGTGACAATAGTAGAAATTCAGTTATTATAATGAAAAATGAAAATTTCGAAAATCAAAATTTTCCACTTACTCATTGTTTGGAACCCATTTACTAAATTAGACAGTTGCACTCTCTTCACAAAATTAACATTCATGCTAACTTTCACAACTTCTAAATATGAAATTCATTTATAAATCTCGATAACGATGCGATGTATCTTTTAGTAATAATAGTCACAATGTATGTGCAACTAATGAAATACATTTTTATAATGCACATATCTTACGCTGGTCAGATTGCTTGCACTATTAATTCATTATATCGCATAAGACATTCACAGCTGTTGGTGAGCAGTGAATCACTGACTAGAGTGTATGAGCTCCTATATATACTGAAACTATGCCAACCTTGCTACCTGATGACCCTCATATAGTCGGTAAACAAATCAAAGGACAATATTAGTACGTAGAGCCTCCGTGTTATCTCGGGTCTAAAGACTAATGGTGTACAAACATAACCGCAAGATAAGTGATAACCACTTAAAAAGTCTAGGGGCGAATTGTTATGCTTCATCCAATTAGAACTCATCTGTATGAATGAAAATCTCTATGCTCTTAGTCATGAAACGTGGTGTTTACTTCACAGATGTTAGAATCGAGCTCGAGTGATATTTATCTTTGTTTTAGGCGACTGAATCGACTATGAAAGAATTTATAATAGACATACACTTCATAATAAATTTTATGATCGACGTGACTTGTGAACCTCATTGTACTTATATTATATTCTAGAACTTTATTGGTGCAACCTACATGTATATATAGATAAAGATAATATCATGATTGGATAAAACCGTAAAATTTTATAAAAATAAAGATTATTTTTACACAAAAATCAATAAATTTCAATCCACAAGTTGGCTCGCTGGGTACGTACTCTTAAAAATCTACCACTTTCTATATAGCCAACTATCTGTATATTTGAAAGACATTGTTTTTCACGATGCTTCTTAAATAATGGTCATGGAAAGGGTTTCGTAAGTAGATCAACAACGTTATCTTTTGAGGCGACAATCTCCACTGATATGTCTTATCTTCCCACAATCTCTTAGATGATGTGGAACTTCCTCGG
Organism: Primulina tabacum; assembly: GCF_025594145.1. NCBI lineage: Eukaryota > Viridiplantae > Streptophyta > Magnoliopsida > Lamiales > Gesneriaceae > Primulina > Primulina tabacum. The sequence continues at coordinate 47,817,662 of NC_134550.1, read as the reverse complement.
TATATGCTTGGATCATTGATGAGACCTCGACTCATTTGCTTACACAACGGCACTAGTGTTATCGCAGATCATCAAGACTGGATCAATTACGTTAAGAATGAAGCCCAACTCTTGGACGAAATTCATCATCCAGACAGGCTCTTTTGTTGCAGCTATGTATTCGGCTTCAACGGTTGAATCCGTTATGGTATCTTGTTTGAAACTTTTCTAAGAGACAACACCAACATTGACCTTGAATACAAATCCAAAGGTTGGTTTTGAATCATCCACATCTGATTGAAAGTTAAAATCAGTATAGTCTTCTAATTTTAATTCTCCACCCTCATAGACCATGAATAAATTCTTAATCATTCTCAAGTAATTAAGAATAGTTTTCACGGCTTTCCAATGTAATTAATCGAGGTTGAACTGATTTATGCTTAAACACTTAATGCAAAAGCTAGAATCAGTTTTAGTAGATATCATACCATACATAATACTATCAAGGGCAGATGTATATGGAATGTGTTTCATGGTTTTCATCTACTCATCAGTCTTACGACACATAGACTTAGATATAGTCACAGCATGACAAGATATGCACTCTTGGACTCTTTCATAAAGAATAACCTTAGTATCAATATAAGTGGCTTGGATGAGCCCTAACATCCTCTTTGATCTATCCATATAGATTTATATTTCTAATACATAAAGTGCTACTCCATGTCCCTCATGGAGAATTTACTCGTTAACAATAATTTACTTGATTGCAACAATCATATATCATTCTCAATTAGTAGTATGTCATCAACATAAAGTACTAGGTGTATCACAACACTACCACTAACCTTGTTGTACACGCAAGGTTTTTTAGGGTTCTTAAAAAATAAAAGTCTTTGATAGTGTTATCGCATATGAGATTCCAACTCCTTGATGCCTCAGACATTTAAATATCTTCCTTAATATCGCTATTAAGTAACGTTTTCTTCACATCTATATGTCATATTTCATAGTTATACCATGACGATATTGCTAGAAACATCCTAATGGACTTGAACATAGCGAGTTTAGAAATTGTTTTCTCATAGTCAATTCCTTTCATTTGGGAAAATTATCTCATATATAATTGGTTCGAATACATGTAGTCCATGTTGGTTCGAGACATTTTGATGAATTGACATCAGATACAACTTCTTTGAAGTTTCTTGGATTGCATCCAAAATCTATATCATCTTGACCCACTTCAAGAAGCAGACTCATCCTCATAAGTGCCCTTGAGACCTTTTTAGATCTCCTAGGATTGTGCACAATTTCGACATGCATCATGAACTTTAGTATTTCAGGAGTGGATATTTCTTGAATCACCTCGACTTCTATAAGGTCTAGAAATTTGAATTACGTAACCTGACTGCATGCAATCTAGGATTTTGCTAAAATATGTGTTTACTTATTTTATTGCATGATTATTGCATGAACATGTATTTTATTTTATGGTTTGAAAAATATTTTTATTAAATAATTGTTTTTAATTATTTAATATAATGTAATTAAGTGAGACTTTTGAAGTTGGGCCTTAGTGGAGTATTTTTACCAGGTCATATTTTAAACTGATACGCAAATTTTAGCAAGTCGGGGACTTTTTGATAGTTCGGGCAATATTTTAAAAAATATACCTAAACAAACTATTTTTCGATAATGTTATTGGACTTGATAGGTTTATTTTATTGCTTAATAGGCCTAAAACCCGTTTTATCCCTTTATTTTTTTAATTAAGGCTCATTAACACCATATATTATGACTTAATCACCTCATTAGCAAACCCTAAACCTAGTGCACATTCGGCCGCCTCTACCTCATTCAGCAGCAGGTTTTTCGAATTTATTATTCAGTAGCCACATTCGAGTTCTCCTCAGGTTTTTGCAAAGAAACATATCATCTCCTCTCTGGTACACGTTCTACGCAAAGGTTTCGAGCGTTTAATCGCAAAGAAATGCCCTAAACCCCTTTTTCTCATCATTCACGCTACTATATGTTGTTGTGAGTGTGTTTGCGTGAGTAATGCATAGAACTATCATGTTGAATCATTTTTTTCATAGTTTGTCGTGAAATATGCATTTGTTTGACATGTAACTCATGTTTTCTTGATTATGGTGCAAGGGGCTGCTATGGCTAGGGGTTAAAGGGCTGTACACGTTGTGACTTAAGGTGTCAGGGTGCTGGAGTCATGAGTTGGGCTAGATTGGATGGAAACCGATCGCATCTCGTGGTTGATGGTCTCGGTTGGGGTTAGATCGGGAGATAGGAGGGAGCCAGCGGTGCAACGACTGTTCCAAGCCTTGGATCAGACCCTGGTGGGTCTGAGCCAGTGGCCTAGGATGGCTCGAACGTTGTTGTTTGTGGTCATGGGGCCGATCGAGGGAGGTAAGTCGATAAGTGCCACTGTTGGGGCTCGTTTTGTTGGCAATCGGGTAGTCGCACTCCACAGCATGCATGGGGCTGTGGCCTGGGGTTAGGTCATTCCAGGAGAGTCCCGTTACATCCTAGGGTGGTATGGTTCGAGCCTGGCCCGATCTAGTTGAGCGTGTGGCAGAGGTTGGCTTCGCTTGTTGTTTGGGATTTTGTTGCGCATGGCTAGCGCCGCGGCGCTGCCCTTTAGGCACCGCACTGATATTCGGTGCTGGTAGTGCTGCAGCACTGATGTCGAGGGCCCAGGCGCTAAACAAGCGTCGCAGCGCTACAGTGTAAGCGCCTAGTTGCAAGCCCAGTGTGGGTGTGGTAGTGGTTTTAGCGCTTATGACTCGTTTGGGTGTTGATATATGACTAAGGTTATTGACAGTTGAATTAAGTCATAAAGAGTTGAGTAGGAACCTTTGAATTATGGTTTAAGTTTGATTGAGTTCGGGTTACAACCAAGTTTTCGGTCCAAGTTTAAAATGAATTATAGAAATAAATGCATGAGTTTGAGGTAACGTTTAGGACTTTGCTATATTTATGTTTTGAGGTGTTTTAAGGAGTTTGGTTGGCTTCGGATCAATTTAGCAGTCCTGGCAGCGCTCTGATCGTAAATTCACATGTTTTAAATGTATATGATATTGTGAACATGAATTTTTACGATAATACGAAAATACGTTGAATGCTTGATTTTAAGGAAACTTACATATATGCATGATTTTATAAGTGATGGATATGATAATATGTTTTGAAGGATGGGAGTTGTTTGTGACTAATACGAAAACAAACATGTAAGGCCAAGGCTCGGTGAATGGGTAATATTAATATTGTCGTTGATGTCCCAGCCACCGGGTACCACAGTTATACATAGATGGATCCATCGACTAGAGCTGATACGAAAGTCACAACTAATGATCTAAATTCAAATAAAGAAAATGAAAACGTATATGTTGTTATGATGAGATATGTTATGGATATGTTATGCTTTGACATGTTATGTTTAAGTTCATGTTTTTAATATCATGAAATGTATGTTAATTAAAATACTTTTCACTGTTGCATGTTATGTATGTGTACTTGTTATATCAATTCAGGTGCGTTGAGTCTTTAGACTCGCTAGGTGTGAATGATGCAGTGAGCATATTGATCAGGAGACTGGAGGTGCCGAAGACTGAGTAGGCGGAGTTGGATGTGCACACACTAACATGAGGACCATATTTTCCGCACATTATGTTTATGAGTTAGCAGTGATCATGTATATTTTCATACACTTTTGTTTTACATGTCAATGATTTGTCAGAATTTTTGCATGCTTCACATTTGTTTTATTGTACACGACAGTCTAGGGTTTGACGATTTCTCTTTTTTTTTACTGCAGTATTTTTACCAGTAGTTGAATATTTTGATTTTAAGACGTGTGATTTTCCAGGCTGTTGTCGCATGGCAGTATTTTTACCAGTAGTTTAATATTTTGATTTTAAGACGTGTGATTGTCAGTTGTTGTCGCATGCATGCATTTAAATGTGTTTTTCGAGATTTAGTTTTTTTAAAAATATTCTTAGCAGTATTTTAAGTAGAAGATGTTTCAACTTCTACCATCTCACTTTTTCTATCTAATAGAATCTCCTTATCCAAGATGGTGACATTAATTGAAACAGACATTTTAGTTTCTTTGGAATCATAGAAGTAATATCCAACAAAGTTTTATGGATATAACACAAGGTAGCACAAACTTTATCTATTATCCAATTAGTCTCTCAATGTTTTCTTTATGTAAACAGTGTATCTCATATTCTAAGATAATAATATTTTGGAGGCTTCCCAATCCATATCACTTATGGTGTTTTATCCATTTCATTTGTAAGGATGTTGTTCAACAACTTTGCTACAGTCTCGAGCACAAATCTCCAAAAATATGGCGACAATTTAGTGAATTTCATCATAGATTGAATCATGTCTATCAATGTTCGATTACGACGTTCCGACACACCATTCTACTATGGTGTGACGGTAGTAGTCCACTGTGGGATAATCTCATTTTCTTTAAGATAATCTTGGAATTCGATACTCAAGTATTCTCCACTCCGATTAGATCGAATTGGTTTAATAATTTTTCCTAATTGTTTATTTACTTCATCTTTGAATTCTTTGAACTTTTCAAAAGCTTCATTACATGTATTTCATCTTATACACATACATACTTCGAATGGTCATTGGTAAAGGTAATGAAGTAATAATGCTCATATTTGGTGCTAACACTTAACGGTTCACACACATATTTATGAATCCAATCCAATAGATCATATACATGTTTTACTTTCTCTGGGAAAGAGGCTCTGGTCTTTTTTTTTCTTATTAGACAAAACTTACATTTATTAAGAGAGTTTATGTCTGAGAAGTCAAACATGGATCTTTCCACTAATTTGTATATCCTTCTTTGGGAATATATAATAGTTTAGCGTACCACAAACATTATTGGTTAAGATTATCGTGTTTTTTTTTTTTTTTTGCTGAAATCATTTGAACAATGTTTAATAGAATATCACTATATTATTTGAAATCTAGTTATTTTCATAACACTTCTTATCCAGATACTTTTCAATGTCCAATATTCATGTAGTGCAAACCAACATGTTTCAGCTTATTAGGCTTTGAGAGCACTTTAACTATTCTTCGGAATATTCTTCTTATTGGGTTTGTTTTTCTCATAAGGATCATAACTCTTATTTTCCTTTACCTCGTAGGCCTTTTTTCGTCCCAGACGATGCATTTACTAGGAAAACATGTTTTTTCTTCTTTATGGTAGTCTCGTAAGTTGTAAGCATATTGACTAGCTCTTCAATCCTATCCTTTATCTTATTCATATTGAAGTTCACCACAAAACCTTTCAAATGAGGAAGGTAGTGACAACAAGGCGATTTCATCACAAAACTCATTGGGAATAACCTGTTTCAGGCCCATCACCTTCTTAATAAATCCAATCATATGTACACCATGCTCATGGGCTGAGACCCCTTTTTGTATGCGTGTAGTCATGAGCTTCTTGATAGCAGTGTACCTCACTGTATGAGGTTGAGCATCATACAACTCTTGTATGTGTTTATGAATATCAACAACATTCTTATTTCCTCAAATTTTCTTTGCAGTTCATTTAACATAGAAGCCACCATATTTTAGCTTGCTGACGATGGTCTCACCATCTAGCATGCTTATGTTACTCTAGTAAGACTAACATTTAATCTCATCTTTTGGGTGGTACATTAGTAAGTGTGTGTGCTATCCTTTTCTGAAATCATAACAACTTTTTAATTATTTAGTCAATCTTGATAGTTAGGTCTGATTATCTTTGTTTCGATCGAGTATTGTGGATAATGAATTGCGCTAAGAAATCGCGAATATATTAAATATGAAAAAAAAAAACATTAACAACTATTTTAAAATATTTTATAAGTTTGTTTCATGAATAACCTCCCTCTGTTTTGAAAATTTCACCATCATTTGATGAAAACAAAAATTGTACTTCCTTGTGAGCAGGCAAATCTCAATTGCGAAATCATGATCTAAAATAATATCGGTCGATAAAAATTTCAAAAATTAGAGCACAATTTCAACCCATTGCAACCCTCACGTAATTCGTCTCACATTTTATGTAATTCGTCTCACATTTGATGACGGCCAATTCTCTTCACTTGTCTAGTCCAGTTCATCAATGTCGAATCTTAGTGGACAGTCGTCATAAGCTCCCCAAATAATATGAGCCGAAGTTGTGAAAGTTTCACATAATTCACATCAAGTATGTTAGTGAAATTCACAACTTTTCGGTTCCAGTTCTCCCCAATAATATGAGTCAGATATTGACAACGGGTAGCATTCATCATGCAACCACCGTCAATGAAAGACATGAAATTACTATGCACTTTTAATTTTTCTTTTATAAATTTATATAAATTTTGGAATCTTATTTGAAATGAGATATTTTAATTTTGAAAATTTGTCTTATCATTAATTTAAAATCGTGTGTCATGTTTGTTTGTATGTTTGTCCGATTCATACAACTCTTGTTATTATAATAACAATAACACACATACTTATTATTTTTAATATATCACATGCATTATAAATAATAAATGATGATCGGTAACCGAGAGATATTTGATCTGTGAGAACCATACACAAATCCAAGTCTAAAATATAGGTAAATTTGGGGATGCAAATGCAGTATTATAAAACCTTCCAATATTTCACATGTCTTCGATCTTCAAAACTCTTGATAATATTGTCCCACCATCTTCAAATCTTTATCTACCACTAAATCTAATATTTACATAAAATTTCCATACACATTGATATTTAAATTGAAGGGGTGAGAACATGCCATAAATAAACCTCTTTTTAGTAATGATCAAATAATAAAAAATTACAGTGTAAAATATCTTAACATGCACCTAAAATTTTGGTCATGAATCTCGATAATCCTTGTATCATATAATATCATATATTATATAAAAATAAATATCAAATATTATAATTTGAATCATGTATCTTGTAAATTTATTATTAATCGACATAATTACAAAATTGAATAAACACATGTAATCAATTATCCAAATGATTTAGTAATATTAAAATTTGTTGTAAAACACATTTTATCAAAAATAATAAAAATCATATTTAAATTAATTATTTCATATGAAGTTTATAAGTGCAATTTTTGCACTTAAATTACCCAAGGAATTGGAATGAAAGTATGCGGTTATCAAGTGGATTTACGTGTATGTCACTGCAGGAATCAAGCATTGACGCATAACCTGTGACCAACGAGGAATAAACTAAATTTCGAAATGTAAGAACGAAGGGCCGAACAAGAAAGCAGAGGAAGCGCAAGCGCAAAAAAAAATTTACTTCCCGTGAACTGTAGCACGTGCGGCTGCACAAAAACTCGAGCCCCTGTGCGCGCGCAACTGCAGAAAACAGAGGTGTACGCGCGGCTGCACGAGAATCTGTGCCTCCGCGTGTGTAGGCATAAAACGCAGAATTTGACGGGCTTTTCGTGGGCTTTCGCAATCATTCACGTACTTATAATATTTTAAATCCTAGCCACGAAAAGAAGGGAAGGAGGAGAGTTGCAATCACAAACAAAAAATCCAGAGAACGGAAAAAAGAGCGAGAACGAAGAACGAAGACAAATAGCGCATCTACCTGGGACGGAGTCGCAATTCTAATTCGATTCTTCTTCCCTTCTTCTTACTTTATTTTAGTCTAATAGTGATGTTGGAAAACATGAAATTGTTTTATCGTTTTTCCGTTGTAAACTAATTTCTTTAATCTAGAGGACGACATAGCTTGATCCAATCTTTATTTATGAATTTTTGACTTATATATGCAAATTTCTTCTTGTTTGTTTATATTTTTTGGATTTTATTGCGTCCAATTACTTGATCAATAATTGAATCATCATATTTATTTGAGATCTATAACTTGGGAAGGGGGTTTTGCATATGACCGTAGGAAAATATATAGTTGGTGTTTATAGGACTCGGAAGACCGATAACTCCAACGAATCGATTAAAAGAATTATTGTGCAAATGAAATATTTATTGGTTGATTTTTTTATAGTGATATTGAAACTGACTTTAGATAATTGATTTATACGCACCTCTAGGGACATGTAATATAAATAGTTGAGAATTATTGGGTAGTAAACGCATTGAAATTATAAATATTGATATCAATGATAATTTAATATAGTGAAAATCAAGTGAATCATACCTCTAAATTCTTATTCTCAGTTATTTTAAAATATTTGTGCGCTTTCATTAATTTTAGTTCATAATTAACAACAAACAGTCTAGTGAATTTTCTAAATAAAATCTAATTATTTTAATTTTAATAATTAATTTATAATTAAATTACACTCCCTGTGGGATTGACATACGTACTTTACCGAGTACTAAAACTTGACATCGTACATTTGCAGATAGAAAATACAACAACAGAAATTTCAATTATATTATCAAATTTAATTTTCAAGATAAAATTGAATAAATTTTCATAAAATATCAAAAAATCTTGCATGGGCCCAATACCATATTGAGCTCATGGGAATGGGAATTAACTGCCCACCAGTGCACGCTATCCCATTTGAAAAATATGCACTCTGTGAAGGACAATACTTATCTGCCCGCCGTGCATGCTGCCCGTAGGTGCAGATGCTTGCCCATGCGCGCTGCCCGAACAGTTTTGGGCACCATGCATGATAAAAATATATATATATTTAAAGACTTTTCTCAGTGATGCAATTTCTAGAATAATTCTTATGTGGTTAGAAATAATTATACTAAATACAATTTAAAAAATAAATAACAAAACATACGATATAAAGATCTTGGATTTGATACCATTGTTGGAGTAACATTTTCTCACGCCCAAGACGTAATGAAATTTTAAAATTTTCAAGGAAATTTTATTTTGACAAAAAATATTTGGATGTCGTAATATTCAAATCCATGAATAAGTTGTTTAGAGTTATTTGCCTTTGTATTCTAAACACTAAAAACAATACTATTTTGGATTTAAGCGAAGATAATTCTTTTTGTAAGTCCATACAAATGATATACTGGATCAATCTTTTTTTCCAATCCTACTAATTGAGTCCACAACTGAAAATTGAGTTTCTTGTCTAGATTAAACTAGAAAACTACACAAGATTTTGCATTGAGAATCGGTTGCCGAAAGTTGACGGAACCACAACGGCAACAAGGCAGCAAGCGGTAATGATCAGCGACATGATGGTGTTCGGCTGTAACTTGTCCAACAAGAGGGATGATCGAATTTTGAGGGTTGTGAGAAAAGAGAAAAAGTGAAAATAAGGAAATCAAAATTTTACTTTCTCAATTTTTGCATCTGCCTATATTGGAGCTCCTTTACTAAATTAGATAGTTGCACTGTCTTCATTAATTAGCAGTAATGCTAACTACCATAACTTCTAAATATGAAATTTCTTTATAACTCTTTTATAAGCATATTGTTTTGTAGGATCGAGTGTCTACCTGCTTTACCAAAAGCTATATCTGATGGTAATGGTGCAAGTCAAATATTTTAAACTGCACATCAGCTCAAGCATCACGGTTCGATTGTTCTACCAAACATGGACAATTATTATACCCTGACAATCTCTCTCCCATTAATTGCACTCAAATTCATGACCTTAGCTCTGATACCAATTGTAGGACCGAGTGCTTACCATTTTACCAAAAACTATAGCTGGTAGTAATTGTGCAACCCAAATCTTTTAAACCACATAGCAGCTCAAGCACCACGGTTCGATCGTTCTTCCAGCAAGGGCAATTATTGCACCCAACAATTTTTCTCCTTTTTGATTATCACAAAATTTGGATAAACAATCGATTCAATTAACATATTTGTAGGACCAGTGCTTATCGTTTTACTAAAAGCTATAGTTAGTGGTAATGATGCAACCAAATCTTTTAAACCACACAGCAGCTCAAGCACCACGGTTCTATCTCTCTTATAGCATGGAAAATTATTGCACACAACAATCTCCTTCCTTTTTTATGATCACAAAATTTGGATAAACAATTTATTCATCTAACATATTTTTCTCCCTTTTGTGTGAATCAAAAAGTCATATTTTCAAAACTATTTTAAGCACAAAATTTTCTCCCTCTAAATATTTAAAAATAATATCTCCATTGAAATTATAATGATTTATCCCCCTATATTTTTTGAAGTTTGAAATTTATAAAACTAGAGGAGTGACTAATCAATTTTCTCCATGGCTCATTTTCTGCTACAACACATATGCTCTGCCTTGAACGAATAAACTGCTTTTTATCGAGCATAAATAGGCTACAAATTTTATACCATTGTAATCCTCTACGAGTCTAGTTTGCATCGAAAAAATCTATTAGTCATTTGGACACTCGAGCAAGGAGATATGTCATTTTTTCCATGGTCGCTGCAAGCTACACGAATATCCAGTTTTGCATATATATGTTTAAAAAATCTGAAATTTTCAAATTTTGAATATCAAAATCAGTTTCAATGTTTTTTTATAAAATAACACGCTCTGATAGAAATTATAGAACCGAGTGCCTACCGATTTACCAAAAGCTATAGCTGGTGGTAATGGTTGAACTCAAATTTTTTAAACTACACATTAGCTCAAGCACAAAGGTTCGATCGCTCTACCAAGTAGGGATAATTATTGCACCCAAATTATTTGATACCCATCAAACTTAATAATCAAATCCAACTCCTTGAATTTGATTATCTCAATGGGAACATATGATTCAATACTTGTGACCCTCAATGATTCAGGGAAACAACTAGTTGGGTTCACAACTTGGTATGATTCAATAAATATTTGTCCTTATTCAGTTTGATCCTAATTAGTCCAATTCTTTTCATCAACCCATGATCGAGAACGTCATAACTCAAGTCTGATTGCACCCATCGATTTATGGTACGAGCTTCTTTGTAGCATCGTCCTATAATCCCTTAGATATCACTGATAATATCTGAAAGAACCAACATGTTATGTTTAGCATGTAGTACGGTCCCTTCAACATATATATCTTGATCAAATTTGCAATTATTGATATATCGAGAGTTGAAAATGAATTCGATAATAATGCATGTATCTTTGAATAATTATGGTCACATTATATGTACAACTAAGGAAACATCTTTTCATAATACACATATCTTACTCTGGTTAGAGATTCTTTATTTTATTGACTCATCAGATCATATATGATATCATCACTCTTAGGTGAGCTTTGAATCTCCGACTACAATGCATCGGCTCCTACATATGTCGAAACTATCTCCAACCTCACCACATGATGATTATCATAGAGTCGATAAATGAATCAAAGTGCATACCCAATATCACCACCTGATGATCGTCATGAAGTCGATAAACGAATCAAAGTGCAATGCTAGTACATAGAGACTCTTTGTTGTGAAACTCCAAATATTTTTGGGAGATGTAATTTTTAATTGAGCACATATATGTATAGTATTATTTTCGAATTATGTCAAATAATAATAAATTCAAAAATATTAAATAATATATGGTATGCAGAAAATTTTACAAGCCAATAAATACATGAAATTTAAATCCAGGTTCAAGATACACACTAAATTCGAAATTAAAGCTGGATATCAATCTAATTGGAAGGAAATATTGTATACAATGTAGTTTTCCCAACAAGAAAACTAGCAAATTTTCAATACAGTCTAGATACATTATGAATCTGTACAAGATAGTAGTCCACGTTCAGCCATCCAGTCCAGGAGTAAATTTCAAATTTTAATACATGGTGTATACCCATTTTTTAAAATTATGACATGATATTATGTATGGAAGAAGCATATCGAATTATGAAATAATTATCTTGAAATTATGGAAGAAGCATCTCGAAATTTTGGATTGAACATCAATCGAATTATGGTAAGATTTTCACCTCACCCCTATAAATATTATCCTGTACCATTCGGAATTTCACACCATTCAATCACTCCAAAATTTCGAAATTGTGCACTCCAAAATTATCAAATTCCATCGAGTAGCGAAGCTATGCTGTAGTCCAAATCCCAGGAGAATTCAAAAATACCAGTACACGAAACACCTCCACGTTTTTCATCGAAATCCGAGGTAAGTGAGCTTGTTTTAAAATTATAATTGTCGTCTATGCAATTTTTTTTTTTTAAAAAAAATAATTCGGTCGAGTGCAATTCTTCTTCTACCCCCTTCTTCGTATGATTATAGTACATTATGTTTTTTGACAATGTGAGGATTCAACTGGATATGGGTGGGACTCCCAAAACATGATGAGTATGACCCTTACACGGTGATATTATAACCGTTATACGACATCGCCCCCTTAGAGAAGTAAAAATTAGGGACTGATATCAGTAAACTATGAAAAGTAAAGGAATCTCAGTGCCTAAGTCAAAAATGTGTTGATGATATGAATCATGTTATGCATGGTACGTGTTTTCGAAATTCAAGTAAATTTGTTATGTATGTGCTGGAACGACCCTCATTACCGAGTGACGGCTATATCATATCACTCACCTCCTTACTCTATCCTCTCTAGATAAGACCGAAGAACAGATTGAGAAAGAAGATTCAAACAGTTTTGGGACTGGTGAAAGACACACGAAAAAAATTAAATTAATTTTGTTTTTATTAAAGTTTTAAAACACTTTCACATTATTTCTATCGTTTAAGTTACTCTGTTGTAAAGACAATGATATTTCTATGTAACTTATGATATAAACTATTTTTGGTTTATACTGTACTATCAGACTTGTTGTTTTCGATTGTGTGATTGATAAATAACGTCGGTGTCGACTAACCTTGGTCTCGAGGCGTGACACTTGTTGTATTGGATTTAAAAAACCATAAACTAATCCACTCGATAAATGATAACAATTTGAAAAGTCTAAGGGAGGGTTGTTTTGTGGCTCATTCAATTAGCACTCATCTATATGAACGAACATGTCGATGTCATTATCAATGAAACATGACATTTAAATCACATATGCTAGTCTCGAACTCAAACAATATTTATAAAAGCAACTTCAAAACAAAAAAATATTGGAACTCCTGTTAGTGAGGAAAATATATAGCTGGGTTTATTGTGGTTTTGTTTGCATATAAATACATAGCTCAGCACATGTAATCTTTTATCCTCCAGTGAAACACGATCAAAATGATTTGGATTTGGACATACGAAATGAATATAACTGGGTTGGGCCTGTCGAGAGTAAAATACGTGGGGATCGGAGCCTCGAATTATTTGGCCCAAATTCCCTTGGGGTTGACTTAGATTTGGACATACCAATAATTTATAAGATTTTGAAACTAACTGATGTTTAATTCTTAATTTTATATCATTTCTTAATATTTTTTAAGTTAAAAAATATATTTTTTAAATCAATCACAATATATATAATTAAAAAATAATGGATTGGTTATTTTGAAAGGAACGTTGTTTTAAGTTTAACTATAAAAAATTAGTATAAATTTTACAGTGATTAGACATATAAATCAATGTTTATATACTAAATTTTATATCACAAAAAAATAAATATAAAAATTTAATTTATCAAAATATCATATTATAGTGAATAAAAAATTTTATGATTTAACTGATATAATTGACATAAATATCAATATATTATATATAGAGCAAAAACTTGTGTGAGACGGTGTATTTTGTGAAACATATCTCTTATTTGTGTCATCAATGAAAAAATATTACTTTTTATATTACAAGTATTACTTTTTATTATAAATATCGATAAAGTTGATAATTCTCACCGTTAAAAGATTTATAAAATCGTTTCATAAGATATTTACTTGGATTATTTTAAATTTTATTATATAACATAATCCAAATTTAGAATATTTGTGCGTGCAAAGCTATTTGTTTATTCGAAATGCACAGGGTAGTCCAATCTACGGTCCCTTTCTCCCTCTAGACTCGACTCTCCTCTCTCTCTCTCCATTTCAAACTCGAAATTGTACCAAGACTAAAGTGGGTAGGTCTAGGGTTTATCGCAGGGAGAAAGAGGAAGAGAAATGGGGCAGCAATCGTTGATCTATAGCTTCGTAGCGCGTGGAACGGTGATCCTGGCGGAGTACACCGAGTTCACGGGGAATTTCACAGGAATCGCGGCGCAGTGCCTTCAGAAACTCCCTGCTACTAACAATAAGTTCACCTACAACTGCGATGGCCACACCTTCAATTATCTCGTTGAGGATGGATTCAGTAAGCTCCCGCATATCTGATCTGTTTGTTCTTTTATTTGCTTTTGTTTTCGAATGTTGTTTGGTTTTTGGTACTTTCTTTGCTTGGTTATTATGAGTAATTGTTGATTTCGGGCAGCTTACGGATATTAGGTTTTTTTTTGTAAGCTAGTATGTTGAATTTAATGACAAGATTTTTTTTCCAATTTGTTTCTTAAATTGGTGCGTTTAATTATGACTTTTTAATCGTGTTGTTTTGTTTAAGTTGATACATTTTTTCCCCTTAATTTTGGATCTATCGATGAACTTAGTTTAGGTTAAACAGGTTGTACGAGCAGAAAGGGTCTTCAATAAGCGAAACAAATCATTTTTTTTATTTATCTCACCAAGTTATGATAACTTGTTCTGATGTTTGGTAAATAAACTGCGTCTTTTTTATCATCTTGATTGGGGATTAGGTGTTTGATGGTTTAATCATTTAACAGTCATTTTGTGTCAAGTCGGGGATTTATTATTATCATGCATAGTACTCCGTGGTTTAGGACTTTAGGTATGAAGTTTTAGTTCAATCCCTTGCTTGTGGCCTTTTTTATTCTTTACAAACTTTTGTACCTACCTATTAGGTTATAATTTTATCAGGTTGATTATGAGAGCATGCATATTTGACGATGAGCAAGTCACTAATCTTGTGTTTCAGGTTTTCCAGTTATGGTGGTATAATGGACCTGTAATCTGGCTTTGATGTAACTGACCATTTTTTGTATGACAGGTTGCATGAACCATAGAATAATGCAATGCTGCCCAATGTTTTGATCATACCTTATGTTATGCGAAAACATTGTTTGTTGCAGTGAGTCAGTAATGTAATTATGTTGCATGACATGCATGACACATGCTAATGGACTCTTCTACATATTATATTATTTAGCTAATGAAGCGTGGTTGTTCCTCATTGATTGTGAGCTTTTTGCTTTGGGGAGATTATAAATCTGATTGTATGGGCTATATAGAGTTGAGAAGATCTTTTTGCACTAGTTTGCAGTTTGCGTCAACTTATGAATTCTTTCGATGAAATGGTGGAAACTTTTAATTGGTTTCATTAAATTTTCATAGAATACATTTATCCAAGATTTTTTGGCATCTTTTACATTTACCGGGGACACTTATTAATGTGTAGCCGTATACTGTTCAATATGTGCATGTTTATAAAGCCTAGCTTGTTTGTATGTGCTTTTTACTTTTCTTGTTTATCTTAACTTTGTTTTTGTGGACTAACAGTCTGTGGTTGTGAATAACAGCATATTGTGTCGTGGCTGTTGAATCCATTGGGAGACAGATTCCTATTGCATTTTTAGAAAGATTGAAGGAGGAATTTACCAAGAAATATAGCGGAGGGAAGGCTGCTACAGCTGTGGCCAACAGCCTGAATAGAGAGTTTGGGTAATATTTTCTCGCTGACTGCTTCTCTTTGTCTTTCTATATCATTAGATTCATTCTTTTGTGAACCAGTCTTTTTTGTTTCTTAATCCAATGATCTCAACCTAGGCCCAAAATGAAGGAGCAAATGCAGTACTGTGTGGATCATCCAGAGGAGATCAGCAAGCTGGCAAAGGTGAAAGCTCAGGTTTCAGAAGTCAAAGGGGTGATGATGGAGAACATTGAAAAGGTGAAACATTTTTAACATTACATGGCTTATTGTTATTTTATTTCTCAGAAAATTGAAATTCATCATCAGATAATCTGAGATTATTCTGAGTCCCGATTAATCGCGTGACTTAACATGAAGCTTTCCATGTCTGCAGGTTCTTGACCGTGGAGAGAAAATTGAGCTTCTGGTTGATAAAACCGAGAATCTTCGCTCTCAGGTATGTAAAAACGCCATTTGTCATTACTTATTATTATCACTTTCTCAAGTATGGAAAACAGTATCCTGATGTGTGTGACAGGCACAAGACTTTAGAACCCAAGGAACCCAGATGAGGAGAAAGATGTGGCTGCAGAATATGAAGATAAAGCTGATTGTTCTGGGAATTATCATTGCTTTGATCCTCATTATAGTTTTGTCGGTTTGCGGTGGATTCAAATGTCATTAGCATGTGTTTCATAAGCTGGTCATGCATGGCGATGGTGTTGCCTAGTCACTCGAATAGTTTGTTTCCAATAAATTTTTTTGGTGACCTGTTTTGCCCTTATGGTATTATCTAAAATTCGTGAGGCGATGTTTGTATAGTCTGTACTTGAGAATCCTCAGAGTATATTACTATGAAGAGTCGGAAATTGTGCGTGTGATAGATTGAGAAGTTCCGTTTTGTTGCTCAATTAAAATTTACTGCAGGTTGTCTCTGGTGCTTGAGAGATCTTTCCATTCAGCATTTAATAACTGGGGACTGACTGGATTCACAATCAACACATTTTATTATCTCTCAAGCAGGAGCGTGTATGTCGTCAAATATATTATTTATCTCGCAAGAAAGTATTTTTTTAGTGGCAAAAATTTGTGTGAGACTGTATCACAGGTCATATTTTGTGAGACAGATTTTTTATTTGGATCATCTATGAAAAAGTATTATTTTTTAGTGTGAATATCGGTAAGGTTTATTCATCTCACAGATGAAGATTCGTGAGTACTTTTTTTTTTAAATTGTTTGTTTTTTAACAAGAGTATTTGTGAGTTGATTTATGCAAATTTGTGCCCGCAACATCACCGCTGTCCCGTGCACGAATTATAACACGTTATTACACCCTCTCTATAAGGCCATCCAAAACTCTCTCGTACAAAATTATTCCCAACGTCTCTTACACAGTCCCCCTAACATTCTAAAACAACTTCAAAAATTTAAAGATTTAGGCATAAACAGAGTATCTTTATGTAATTTAAGTTTATAAATACCAATAAAATATATCTTTATGTAGATTTAAATTTATCATTAATTAAATAACCATGTTACCCTGTATCTATCTCTCCATAAGTTATATATGTAGTGTTTGTGTTTGTCACGAAATTTGCGGGCGTGCCAGGCACGTGTTCGTGCCAAATATTAAATGATCCGACTTCGTTTACCAAGCGTTGCGAGTCTCGATTCGACCGTTAGTTATAGTTCCTTCGAAATGGCTCAAAAACGTAAACACTGAATGAGGAATATGACAAGATTATAGGAGGAATCCATTAACAACATCAAATATCATTATGTTGCTATGAACTTGGCCAATATTTTTACAAAGAAGACTGATAAACATATGGAATATTTTGCTACTAGAACTAAAAATTGACATGAACAGACATAAAATTGATAAGAAATTCTGCAGAGCTTTTGCTGTAGCTTTTTTTGTGTTGATTTGTCGGGGCTTTTTCTGATTCCCTTCCCTTCTCTTTTGACACACTCTGCCCATCAGTTGCTCCTTTCCACGATCATCCCACGATCTTCCACCTTGGGTAATGGCCGTAACTGGCAGCAACGTACCTTTACTGGGCCAACTGCAACTTTCCTTGGGCTTCATCTATTGGGTTGTGGCTTGGGCTTCATGGATGTTGGCTAATTAAATTGCTCACAGCCAAGTTGGGTCCTTGTTTAATTGATTTGGGCTAAACAATTGCCTCCCGTAGCCAATTTGGCCCATGGGCCAATTTGGCTATGTGTGTAATAATTCTAATGTATTGGCCCATTTATAAGTTGGGCTCAAATGCTAACACGACATATATGATGAGGAGACAGATGAGGAGAAAAAAGAAAAGGATAGCAGTGTGGTTTTACTCCTTATAAACTTCTTCCTTGCCTTCTTCCCCCAAAATCTTCCCATTTTCACTGCCTTTCACAACCAATCTTCCTTCACTTTGAGACAACTACTCAACCACTCATGGAGATCTCATGTCTCATATCACTACCGAATACATCGCCTTTGTGATGGCATCCAAGTTTCTGAAAATTGTCATCATCAAACTTCTTTACATCAAGCCACACCTTCTCAAGGTAGGTATATTTCACCATTTATCCAATCTCCCATCACAAAAACATTGTAGAATATATCATATTTCATGATGCACTCAAGGTGTTCGTGAATATGTCTGAATGAGTTTTTTTATGAGCAATACCTTGCGACACCCACTGCTTGCATCTCAACAGGACGGCTCCCTTGGCGCCCATATTCTAAACTTGGCCTATAGCTGGTGCAACTTCTGTAATCTTCCATGCGCTTAAAAGAAATGTACCAGCACAAGGAATTGTGATGCTCCACCCAAATTCACTGAGGATGAGATCTCATTTTCTGGAATCTTGGCAAGCCATAAATTAAAAAATGGCAAGATTCATTTCATCTCACAAAGAAGTGACACGTGCCACATCAATGACAACAATAGCACACACAAAGCATGGTTTTGTTGATCAACATTCCATTATTTCTCATGTGGTCCCATTTATTTCGCAGGAACATAGTTGGAGGAATTGAGGATTTATCTCAAAGGCCAATGCAAGCAGTACCTTAAATACCAATGGATATGGAAATTACGTCTTGGGAGTGCCGCCGGCCAATCCAAAATAATTTCCAAGCTTGGATGAATATCTTTGCAACTGACTGAGCATATATGTATGAAGTGTAATACACATTGAAAAAAAATACGTAGGCTAGGGACAGTAGGTGTACTTTTTTGCACTTGTTTGTCATGCTTTGGCAAGTGTCTTTTACGAGGTGTCGGGTTGGAAAAGTGGCTTGAAAGCCAAAATTTGTTTGTAAAATACATTGTTGTTCTTGTATATGTTGCTTGGGATATATTTGCAGGTGTTTATAATTTTGGCATATCACATTTACAAGGGAAACTCTGCCAAAATTTTTATAAAAAATGAACAAACGACAAAAAGCCTGTTTTCTTTAACATTGACGCAGACATGGCGGGTCAACACTGCTTGTTACAAACCAACTGTTAAACAACATTTTTCTAACAATACTCCCCAAGGTTTCGAGATATGCCATAAACGAACTTCACTTTTTCATCAATTTGGCCAACCAACACAACAAATATTCATCTCAAAATACATAAACTACATCGGATTTCATGAGCAATGATTTTATTTATTCACAATGCTCCATCATTTTACAAACAACTTCAGCAAAGAATGGCTTAAAAGCCTATTCCTCGCATATTTACAGGAAACTTCGAGTCAATATGACAAAGCTAACCAAAGTGGCCATCTAGCCTACTTTGTACAATATTTCTCATCTATTCCATCTTTATGAATCATCTGTCTCCGGCTGTCGATCTTTCATCTGAGTCGGAGCTAAGATTAAATCCTCCATTTGTAACCCTTGTTCCTCGCTACCTCCAAATTCCTCCTCAAATATTACTTTAGTTCCATCGATGTCCCACAACTCCTGAGACTGCACTTCGTTCACCAGTTGCTGCAATGTGGCTTTCCATTCGGAAGTTGCAGCCACTTCCATCTCTTCCTTAGTGAATTTAATCATCGACCTCCTCGATAATAAGTCGAACCATGGGTCTAGGAGAGCCATGGCACTGGGTTTGAGAATTTTTTCAACTGCTTCCCTTAGTTTCTTGGTGTCCATGTAGACTGCTCCTTGCTGTCCATTCACCTTGTAATCACGAATTCTGATAGGTCCGAAGGCTCCATCATAATATCTAGCCTCAACTGCGTTGGAATTAGATTGATATGGCTGCGAATCAGCCAGTACCACTTCCACTTCATCCCCTTTCCACATCAACAATAACTGGTGCATGGATGATGGTACACAATGATTGGTGTGAATCCAATCCCTTCCTAACAAAGCGTGGAAACTAGCGCTGGAATTGACCACGAAAAAATCTGACAGCGAGGATCGAGATCCTACAGTAACATTCGCTGGCAACACTCCAAAGTTTTTGTAAATTCCCCGGTAAAAGCCGCCACAGAGACTTCGGTAGGAATCAAGTCCTCTACATTCTTTCCCAACTTTTGAAGAATTTCGTAGGGTAGAATATTCACAGCTGACCCATTATCTGTCAGTACCCTAGACAACGGCTTCCCATTCACGTGTGCTAAAATGTAGAGTGGTTTGATATGTTTCATCATTTCGTTGGTGGGTCGCTTCATTAATACTCTTTTCTCTTCATCGATAAGAACACCGACGCTTTCATTCAAAATATCAGTTTGAATAGATTCTGTACCACTTTGGTTTCCAGTGAATACATCGGATTCAAACATTCTTTTGCGTTTAAACTCCTCTGGTAGCATTAACGAACCAGTGGCACATTCAAATGAAACGAGAATCTGTCCCACCCTGAAAGTAGCCCTCTTGACTGGTTCACTGTCTTCCTCAGATAACAAATCATCATCTTCCTCACCATAATCTTCAGTGGCCCTCCTTCCAAATTTTTTCTTCTCTTTACCTGGTTCCTCCATCTTCAATCTGCGCTCAACAGCTTTTTCCCTCAACAAACGTCGCTTTTGGGTCCGAGAAAGAGGTTTTGGAAACTTAGGATGTTCTACTCGCCTCCATACGTCGTCGGGAACTGCTTTAGGAGGAACAACAAAGCGGGACTTCCTCTCATATTTTTTATCAGTATCCAGAAAGGATGGCCTTTGTCTTGTCTTCTGAAATAACTGTCGGTCAGCTCTCCTCCCGCCATTCATCGACCAAGGATGTGGGCCCCTTCTGAGGTACTGGTTCCCTAGCCTTTTTGCCATGGATTCCCTGTCATACCTCATATTCCTCCCAGTATAATGCAGACCGCCTCCACTGTAATAGTGGTCTTTTTCATGAACAGCTTCTGTCTTCTTCTCCTTGACCTCAAATATCATTTTTCGAGGCACCCAACACTTCTTTATGGTAAATCTTGGTTTGATGGACCTGTCCCCGTACCCGTTCCTTCTCCTCTCATTGATCAAGAAACGCAAGTCAGTACTGCCCATGTTCACATTGGCTACCGGGGGAAAAGGATCTTCATCCACTATCATCGCTTCCTTTTTCTCGGGAAATTTCAGGACTCCCTTGTTGATTCTTTCCTGCAAGACATTCTTGAACGCCCAACAAGCATTAGTATTATGGTTGAAGTAATTGTGATACTTACAGTAATCTCTTCCTTTCAACTCCTCCTTCATGGGTAGCTTGTGATCTGGGGGGAATGTTATGAACTTTTCCTTCACTAAGTGATCGAAGATTTCCTCCGTCTTTGATGCATCGAAAGTATAAGGAGTTTGCACTGGAGGAATATTTTTCTTGGAAAGTTTTTCACTCTTGCGCTTCAATAAAGGGACAGTGCGTGATTCGAAATTTGCTATTTCTGCCAGTGCAAATTCCTCCACTTCCTGGAAATAAGAGCCCACTGTAGACTTTCTTTTATGACTCTCTTCTCGTAACAATTCCTCGTACTCTGACACTTTGGCAGCAAGTTCATAAAAATCACGGAATTCCATCCCTTGGAACTTCTTTCTAAGTTCAAAATCGAGTCCTTGCTGTGCCATTTTCACGTATTCTGATTCAGGGAGGAAAACTCGGCATCTGCTTCTCACCTTCTTGAACTTACAAATGAAATAATTGGCAGATTCCCCCGGTTTTTGGACCACCCTTGACAATTCCGCTATACTAATCTCAGGTACTGTCCGGAAGAATTGTGTATGGAATTGACGTTCCATATCGTGCCAAGTCATAATAGAGTTTTGAGGTAGTGTTGCATACCATGTGAAAGCATTACTGGTCAGGGAATTGGGGAACAAACGTAACTTGTAATTAGAAAATTTCTCCAAATTTGCCAATTCCCCACACTGAATTGTAAACCTGGCCACATGTTCCACGATGAATTGACCGTCTTCGCCGGAATATAACGTGAAGCTTGGAATGCGGTATCCTTTTGGATAAGGGTTGTCACGATCCACAACATCAGGATACGGTTTATGGAATTCTGGTCGGTTGATTGGCCTCACTCCTGGGCTATACAATTCTTGAATCACATCACGTACCATCTCAAAATCCAATGTTGGAGTTTGTCTTAACTGGTGAGGAGGATAGATTGCCCCCCGAGTGTTATTCCCCAAACCTGGCGCTGAATATCCACGCATTCCCCCATCAACATACATCCCTGGATGTAAGTTAGGAGATGTCACAGAGAACACGTTACCAGCCATTTGTTTACTATTGCTGCAGTTTTGGAATTTCAACCCCAACTCCTCATCCCTTTTGTGCGGAGGAGTGTATCTCCCTTCCCTGGCAGATTCAGGAATTCGTGCTTCCCCCAAGCGGCGACTTTCACCAGCCTGAGAAACTCTGATCCTTGGCCTTGATCTTTCAGCAGCTTGACGTCATTCTCTTGAAGTTTATCACTTTCTGGTATAACCACTTCGCCTTTTGCAGACTTTCTCCATTCCTTCATTTCTGCCACAAATTCCATCATGACAGTAGCGAAAGTTTGAGTCATTTCCTTGAGATCGCTGCGGATATTTTTCTCCATGGCCAACATGAAGTTCGGCGAAGATCCATCACCACCAGAAACAGCAATTCCTTCCTTCATAGTCTCTTCCTCGAACTAGTGTACGAGCCTTTCAACCGTTCTTCCTTCTGCATCAGTTTCCTGAAACTCTTCTTGTGAGCGATGACCTTTCCCCAGTGATGGAGGAATTCCTTCACTCTTCTCAGTACGCTTTGGAGGCATTGGGTCCCACCGGACGTGCCAACTTGTTTGTCACGAAATTTGCGGGCGTGTCAGGCACGTGTTCGTGCCAAATATTAAATGATCCGACTTCGTTTACCAAGCGTTGCGAGTCTCGATTCGACCGTTAGTTATAGTTCCTTCGAAATGGCTCAAAAACGTAAACACTGAATGAGGAATATGACAAGATTATAGGAGGAATCCATTAACAACATCAAATATCATTATGTTGCTATGAACTTGGCCAATATTTTTACAAAGAAGACTGATAAACATATGGAATATTTTGCTACTAGAACTAGAAATTGACATGAACAGACATAAAATTGATAGGGAATTCTGCAGAGCTTTTGCTGTAGCTTTTTTTGTGTTGATTTGTCGGGGCTTTTTCTGATTCCCTTCCCTTCTCTTTTGACACACTCTGCCCATCAGTTGCTCCTTTCCACGATCATCCCACGATCTTCCACCTTGGGTAATGGCCGTAACTGGCAGCAACGTACCTTTACTGGGCCAACTGCAACTTTCCTTGGGCTTCATCTATTGGGTTGTGGCTTGGGCTTCATGGATTTTGGCTAATTAAATTGCTTCCAGCCAAGTTGGGTCCTTGTTTAATTGATTTGGGCTAAACAGTTTGTAAATGTTTTTTTAAAAAATGATTATGGATTTTAATCTTCGTAAAAGAAAAATCTATAATCAATTTTTTAAGGGGTCGCTTGGTACATGAGATGAAATAATTAAATGATTAATGATTTGATTGATATGTGGTTGATAAAAAAATGATATAATATTGTGAGATTAACTATTTATGTCTGGTAGAATTTTTATGGGATCAATTTTGTTTTGACCAAAATATCTGCATTATTCATTTAAATTTTCACAAAGCACACAAAACACCCCGCAATACTCGAATTTCACCCCACAAAATACCTTATTCTTTATGCAACACAGAAAATATCTTCTTCAAAGCGTTCCACCCAAAATGTCTTCCACGCCGATTTTTCTTCTTTTACGGTGTTTCCAAAGAAAGGAAGCCCGAAAACACTAAGCACTAATCAACGATGACTTGTGATTATGATTTTAAGATCTAGACATAAACAAAGTAACTGTTTGTAATTTAAATTTATAAACACCGATAAAACATATCTTTACGTAGATTTAAATTTATCATTAAATAACCATGGTACCCCGTATCTGTCTCCATAAGTCATATATGTAGTGTTTTTAAATGTTTCTAAAAATTGATTTTCGATTTTAAACTTCGTAAAAAGAATTCCATAATCAATTTTTTTTAAAAATATTTACAAACATTATCATATTATTATACATCGAAACAAAACAAATGAGTTTATAAACGAAGCTCTACGGACTAACTTGCCCTTTTCTCCAAATTGAAGTCCCCGAACTCCATACATACACACATCATTTTTACACACTATTATTCAACATAATCTACATCCAAGAATTCTTGAATCTTCAACCTCTATCCACTTACAAAGTACACAATTTTTTCGATGAAATTAACGTTGATTATCTCAAAACTGAGAAATCTCTTCAAAAATGGGCAGCCTCCTTGATCTAGTCGTCGCCCATTCGTTCATCATCATTCTTTCGAGGGCCTCGACGAAATCGTCTTCGAAATTCAGTTGAGGAGAATTTGATAATGTAGGAAGAGACGGATGCTTTGATTCCAGTTCGAGCAGCAATTCTTCGGCTCTATTTCTTGATTTGAAATCATCAGATCCTGAAAGTTTGCATTGCAAAACATCTTGAAGGAATAAATAGGCTTCTTCATATCGGGCCTGTTTGATGAGGCAATAGCCTAGGTTTAAGGCCTTGTTGGTGTCCGGGTCTATCATTTGGGCCTTACGATACACAACCTCGGCTGCCATGTAATTGGGCTTTTTCATGTAAGCCCATCCAAGATTTCCCTGTCACAATGAACAATTGAGTGTCATTAATCAATATATTGAACATACATTTGATTGTGTTTGTACTAAAGTATTTAGTTTTAGGAAGTATCTGATGGAAAAATTTGAAAATTTATTGGATTTGAAATCAATCACGATAACGACTCAGAAAATGACAATTCGAGATTTTAAATTCGTAGTCGAGTGAATTTGTCCAAACAAACCGATAAATTTATTTATTATTATAGAAAATCAACCCTATGCAAATGTAATGTGTGTATAATTTACCAGTAATCTCGAGGTTTCTTGTTTGATAGAAACCTGAATCTTCTTGCCATGAGAACGACCACTTTTTGTGGGTTTCCCATTGAAAGCTTCTCCTAAGTATATTGATTTCAGCTTACGCTTTATCAGCACTATTTGTTCATCATATTTCCCGCATTTCTGAAAATCATCATATTAATTAACATACAAATCCAATAAATATAACCATAAAAATAAATAAGTATAGATCATATTTCCCCTAAAAAGAGAATGAACTTATTTGAATATTTCACAATTTTATTTTGAGTTTTGACTTTTTAACTAGTCAAAATTGAGTTTTGTACATATAACTTAGCTATTGATTCTATTTTACTAAAGAATTGACTAGGTAATATAACTCTGAAAAATAATGACACATAGTGACAGAGCCTCAAATTTTTTACATATAAATTTTATTACATAAATAAATAAAAATTAATATTTTCGATTTGAAATAAATTTCTTACAATCAACTTTTTAATTATAATATATGCAAAATATTATGTCAGAGTAGATGTCTTGTAAGCCAACAGTTGACTAAAAAATTGATTGACTAAGTTATAATAAATAGTCTTTATTTTGATATAATTTACATTTTATAGTTTCATTTTGCTTTATCTGTATGCTCATGCAATCGGCATAGATAAAAACATTGATTATACTTTAATACAAATGAATCATATTCGATCTTGAAACTCATTTATAAACACTGTATATTCTAAATTCGTTTATAGTCGAATTCAGCCACCTAAAAACAAGGATAAAGGCTGTTTGAGGTCGAGACTAGCATTTGTGATGTTATGTGCCATGTTTCATGGTAAGGGTATAAAGAATGGTAAGGACATAAATATGTATAATCATGCATATGATTAACCATATGATGATTGTACCGAACAACCCTCTCTCAGACTTTCCAAGAGGTTATAATCCATCGAGAGAAAAAATATGTGGTTGTGATTGTATATCATTATTCCTTACAACATGGGACAACACCGAGGCTCTACATACTAGGATTGTGCTTTGACTCGTTTATCGACTCCGCGAATGTCACAAGATGGTGAGGTTGGATGCAATTGCGACATATGTAGGAGCCAGTGCATGGTAGTCGGGAATTCACCGCTCATCTATAGATGTGGATATCCAATATGATCTAACAAAATAATAGTGTATGATGCACATTAGGGACAAGAGTTCTCTATTTATGCATGCGATGACACGAAGAATATTTCATAAACGTATGACATAGCTATCGAATATAATATGCAATCCTCGATGAACCAGTGATTACAGATTAAATTGGGATATATGAGATGAAGGGACCATACTGTACATTAATTATAAATTATTGGTTCTTGTAGGCATTATTAGTGATATATAGGGAATCATGGGGCGATGCTACTAAACGCTCTTACTATGATTCGATTGGTTTAATCAGAAAATGATTTCTGACATTCTCATGATCAAATGTTGGTGCATGAAATTTGGCAAATTAGGGTAAGCCGAATAAATGAAAATGTCATGAATCACAAAGAATTGTGAACTCAAGGCTAACTATGTCCTTGAACAATTGAGAGTCATACAAATATTAGATCATTTGTTCTCGTTGAGACAATAATTTATAAAAAATTATTTTATAATAAATTCAAGTAGTTGCATTTATGATAATTAAAATTTGCATAAAATAAATTCAAGGAGTTGAATTTATGAAAATTGAGAGTTTAAAATATTAAATTCAACGGTTGAGTTTACAAAATATTAAATTAAATGTATTGAGAAGTATGTATAATGGTATTGTAGAAATGCAAGTCAAACATACTAAATAATAAAGTTGTTAATGGACTTTTTAACATATTAAATAATTAAACTAGTTCTACTAGTCAAATTAATTAATTAAACTCATTAAGTTTAATTCAAGAACCAAAAACCTATAATTAAGGAAATTAGGTTAAAGATTCAATTTTAAGTAAGGAGACCACAAGCCCTATCCTCCACTACATGCAAATTTCAAAAATTCACTCTAAAAAACACTCCAAAATTTCGGCCACCTCCTTTTGTTTTAGGGTTTCAGCCGTCAAATAATTTTTGATCTCAAACATAAAATCTCTTCTAAACTTTCTAATTTAATTTAGAAAAGGAACAAACGTTCTAGTCGTCGACTTGATAGGATAATTAAAGAAATGTTTCAAGAAGATTGTTTGTAGGGAATACTACATGAGCTATCTCGGCTAATCTCGGAATAATTGGTGTCAAGTGATTAATTCACTAAAGGTATAATCATTAACACTCTATGAATGTTTCAATTTGTTTAAATCATACGATTGTCCAAAGTCGTTATTTGAACCTCAAAATAAAATTTTTAAAACTTTCGTTGTGTTTTGAACACGAGAAAACCGATTTCCCAACATATTATTCATTGCTATTATAAGTATTATTGTTTTGTGATTAAATATTAAAATGCTATATCTATCCTTTTAACATTTTATTGATTAACTATTTTAAAAAATTCGATTTCGCCCCCTAGCCAAAAACTTTCTAGCCCCCATTCTTCCTATTGACATAGTTGCGAAAATACTAAACTTATTCGAACAAATTTTAACGACTTAAACAACCAAAATAGATAAACTTAAAGAGTACCATTTTAACAATTTTTATAACAAACATTTATTCAAGCTCGATCGATATCAAATGTTGTAGAATGTACGAGATCCTTGGTGCCTGCCCAAATAAATTTAAAGCAAACTCAAATTTGTTAATGTAATAAATTCAACCCAAACCACAGAGAGTCCAATAAGATCCTTTTGCAGACACACACACACAGCGAGACATGTATGTGTGTGTGTGTGTGTGTGTGTGTGTTGTACCTTGTACAAGTCGATGAGCACATTTTCGAGTGATTCTTGGGCATTTTTGGGGCAGAATCCTCGAAAAGATTTGATGGCTTCGATAGCTTGTTCACTTCTGTCGAGTTGTTTCAAAACCACCGCCATGTCTTTGAGCGCACTGCACACTCTATCCCCACTATTGATAGCTGTCCAAAACCACACGACCGCCGACTCCGGATCTTTGTAAACTAGCTGCATGCATCGACAGACCAAATAATGAATTATCATACTGGCCTGTGTAAATGAGATTTAGGAGACTTATTATCCAGGCGCATTTTTCTGAAATTTATCTGCTTGGATTGACGTACATAAGCTAGGGTTACTTCGAGATACAGAACCGATAATATATACAAATATAAACCCATCTCTGGACTAAGCCGCAGTATTTACTGATGAGATGTAAAACTAACAAGGATACATAGTTAGAACAAGTCTAGAAGAAAAAAAAACGAAGACAAAGATGGTTCTTGGAAATAACATGCAGAATCACTCAAAGAAACCCTATTGTTTCAAGAAATTAAAACTCGGTGGTACTGTTAGCTGTAGACTTCTGAACATTTATGTGAAGTACTAAGGAAAACTTTACAGACCTGAGCATGTTTGGCTCGGACATAGGGGCCATCACCAGAAGGCACCTTGTACACAACATGAAATAGATCCTTCTCTAATTTCTCCTGTACTAAACTATTCTTCGTCGCACCAATTTCCATTTATTCTTTCTCTGAATCGGCAGATGCCAAGAATCTTACAGCAGGTAGATGCAGATTGAGATGGAGAAAATTATTTGAGTCCATTATTCTATATAAATGTACGGCGCGAACCAATTATTATGAAAACGGCAGTGAACGGGGACGCTGGGTCGTCTAAGTTCAGTCTTTTGAGCCTGATTCAGTATAAATCTGGCCCAAAGTGTGTTGCCACGTATCTTGACTCGCACGTGTCAGTTTTTGGCTGGGATATTCGTACGTAAAAAATAAAATAAAAATTTATTTCGATGCAGACTTCTAACTGCTGCATAATTAAAGAAATCATTTTTTTTAATATGCTCAATCAGTTATTTAATTATTTTACAAATGCCATTATACGGTATTTTAATATTTAGAATTCTTACAATGTCTTTCGATTTGCCGGTATATAATTAAATAGCATGGAAATCTTTTTCTTGAAGGTAATAGATTCATAGTTTTCCAAATTATCTCTTCCACCAAACTAATTGATTTAATGTCCGTAATAATAATTAAATTTGTCAAAAATGTTACTAAAGAAATCCATGTATTTCAAATGTATTCAATTGTATTCTTGTCATTTTAGAAAAATAACATCGTATACTTCAAATCCACAATTTGCATGTTTATATAGTATTTTATGTTAATGAATATCGATTTCAAGTTCAACCAATATTTAAAATTTCTACATTGTATAATTAACATATAAATAAATAATGTATAAATTTAATATTTCATATATTATTTTATTGTTAATAAATTATAATCAAAATCTATATATTTCAAATTCATCTGTCCAAATACAACATAACCGAAAAGAATTCCACCTTTCTTCATTCCACGTCTTCTTGACTCGGGCAAATGCCATGAATTCTACACACTAAATAGTCTACAAGAGGATATTTTCTTGCGGTAAATTTCCAGGTACATGTTTTTTTAATATTTTATTATATCGTATGATTTTTTTTTAATGATATATTATTTTGAGCCTTCAAATTTTTCACCACTTGTAAGACAGCAAATTAATGATCTTTTTGGAAATCCTTTTTGACTTTTCCCAAATAACCTTGTTCTCCTTCAAGTTTCAATTAGAGAGAGATTAATAAAGAATTCTGAAACTAGCTATAATAATATATAGTTTTCCAAGTACTAGAAATTAACATTTGTCAACTATTTTATGAACAACACCGTATCTATATGTGTGTCAATATGTACATATATAGAAGCAAAGAGTCGCATTCAAACATTGAACCTGGACTTGAATCCCAACTAATACCATTTTATCCTCATAAATGGGTAACATTTGTCCATAAATTTGTATTCTCGTGAGAAATAACGAATATAGACGTGATCATTGAACTTATTGGTGAATAAAAAAATGGACAAAAGTGCGATCCCCACCCGTGAATGGATAAGAGGCAGAGAAACAACAGAAAATAATAATAATTTTAACAAAGAATATTGTATAAATGAGACAAATTAAACTACTGTTGACACTCATGAGAAAAACATCCACAGATGCTAAAATTGAAACTTAATGCTAAGTCGTTTCGAACATAAAAAATCTAGAAACACTCAACCAAGCAGAAGTATTTTCTCTTCGAAGATTGAAACACAATATAAAATGAAAGAATATTTTCCTAGCAGTATAACTACAGGTCTAACATGATATCTAGGGGGAAATTGACTTTACCCAAGAAAACAAACAGTTTTCAGAATGGTTGATTCTGGCTCATTATCACACATACTGTCTGAACAAAGCTTGCTTACAGACAGACATAAACAAACATATATCTCAGCTGCTAACATTTTTAAGTAAAGAAGCCACGCTTTTATGAAATGCAAAACAAGCTTTCAACACAGTACCGACTGAAGCCAAGCCAAGCATTTGTCTTGAGCAAAACAGAAAACCAACATCCCAACTACGCTTGGTTGCCACCACCCCCCGGGCGGACACCCATCCTTCCACGATCCCGGCCATAACCTCGTCCACCAACTCCACCTCTTCCTCTTCCTCTTCCGTATCCAGCACCTGTCAATGTATCGATATGAAAAACTATCCAGTTTCAGAACATCAGATCAACAGTATTTTGAAGTCAAAAAGGAAAAATATACCGACCACGATAACCCCAATCACCACGTCCACCACCTCGATCCCAGTTAGAATATCCGCCATTATCTACAAAAAAGAATGTGTAGTATATGAATGACGAATACTAAGGATAATCTGGTTGCTCAAATCATAAGATATCATGATCCATTGAAGGAAATACCTTGGTAGTTTGTGTATCCACCTCTGTTCCAACCACGACCCCTCCCCCTACCACGACCTCTTCCTCGTTCATAAGTGTCTAAACATAAAAAAACACCAAATTAATGGTTTGAGATGGCAATGGGTATTACATGGAACAGATCAATTTCCATTTAATTTTTACCTCTGTAACTCGTGTTGTACACCATGTGCGCTTGTTGTTGTCTTGGAGGTTGTTGCTGCGACTGATAACTGTTCTGTTGTCTAGATTGATCCACATGAGATGGAGCTTGATACCTAAATAAAACATAATCTAGAGAAGGTTACTTCACATCAAGGAACAAACACCTGCAGAAAGTATTCCGATGCTAGTACCCTTTAATGGGAAAAATTATACTTGTTTCTGCATGCTTACAAAACCAACATAGCTGCCACAATGATAAAAAAAATTGGAAAGCACGAGAAAAAGCTTGCACACGAACATCGGGAAAAGAAAAACCAATAGTCGCAAAAAAATAAAAACCTTAACTTGTTTGCATCATATAGAAATATTGCCATATTATCATGTATGCGCTTTCTACCACGGCAGATGTTTTACTTAGACAAACGGGGCAGAACAATTACCCAGGAGAATTCTTGTCAAGCTCCTTCAAAGACAGGGTGATTGAAATCATGGAGACATGGCGGGTCTGCTCCACACTGTACTAAAAATTAAACGAAATTAGAGACAAGAAATCCCACTCTAACACGTACAATTGTATAATATTTATCCAATAGAACATAATAACTGGTGAGTGTTAATTGCAGAGGACAAATAGGGAGAAACCGATAAACTTACATCTGTAGACCCTCTTCAATGGGTTCAAAAGTGTCAGTTATGCTCACTGAACTGATAGCAGTGTCCTGATGTAATCGAGGAATCCTTCTCTATTTCCAAAGAAACGCAATAATTTTTTAGTATTGCATTGAAAACAAAAGGGAGAAAAGAAAGCAACACGAAAACAGAATCTGCATAACAAACCTACCTTAATGATCTCTGCAATAGCTACTGTCTTGCTAATAGCTTGACCCATTGCTTTCAAGACAATCTCCTTCACTCGTCCCTCCTGAGAAATAGATTAACAATAAAATCACATTAACAGTTCAATTTTAGGCAATCAAAGACATTGGTCCACAGTAGTCAAGGATTAAACATGGCATACAAAGAGTAACTATTTAATTATTTTCACCTTTCCCCAAAAAACTCTAGTATTATATCATATATCTTAATACAATATCATCTCTATCTATTAATACATGTATGCGTCATACATATAAATAAAAACACATTAATCCAAATATCCTATTATATATCACATTCCTCTCCTGGAAGCGGGAGTAGCAAAGATAAATCCGCTGGGGAACAAAACTCCAATCACAGCCACGCAATGAAACTATAGCCATCCGTAAAAATATTTTCTTTAAACAAAAGAAACCAAAAAAGCAAAAGGAATTCACATCAAAAGCACAATAAGAAACATCACATGAATGCAATAGTAACAAAAAAGATAAGCTCAAGAAAAAGGACGTCGGATACAAGTACCTGAAGAAGGGTGGTAGCATAGGTGATATAATTACGAACCAAACCCTGAGAAGTGATTCGGATCTCATTCTCGTTAACAGGAGATACAGGCTTCGGCTTCTCCACCTTGTGGTACCTATCCATTGCAGATTTGGGGGAAACAAGAACCCTAGAGAATGTATTACAACCTTTATTTTGATAGATTTGTGTGTGTACGAATGAAGTGTTTTTGGGAGAGAGGAGTGGAAAATGAGAAACCCTCTGCTCTCGTGTTCATGAATTCCCTCTAAAATCGTAATTTGGGCTTAAGTTCCCGTTTTGAGTAGATTGGAGCCCAAATATTTATTGGGCTTTCAAGAAATTTTTTTCCAAAAAAATTTATCCATCATTTTAAATTTATATTTATTTCACGTAATATATACTTTTTTAGAATAATAATTTTTTATTATAAATATTAAATCTGTTGAAAAATAATAGTTGATATATTTGAATGTTGAAAAATAAGAGTTGATATATTTGAATGTTGAAAATAAGAGTTGTAAATATTGAAAATTAGTTTGTGATGATGTATGTAATGATGTATTTATTTTTGGATTATTTTCAAAGAAATTCTATAAGTAGGTCTCTCAATTTGTGAAGAAAATTACAATTGAGTAGATATAAAATTTTATAAAGTGTAGTTTGATATATTTTGTGAGTTTTAGATTTTTACTTTTTTTACCGTAAATTTTTACTTTTAACACGTTATCAGCACGATACTCGAAGGTTCGGTTCTCCATATTTTTCCAAGCTCCAAAACACAAGAAAAAGGTAACAATATTCAAAAATAAGAGTATTTACTTTACTGTTTATTTATTTTTTTATTGTATATATATTTAATGTATAATATCATGTTATTATATAAAAGGAGTTTATGACACCTCATTATAATAACTTGATGTGATTACACTGCTTATATAATTTTATTGTGTTACTGTTTAATTATTGTATATATATTTGAATAATATCATGTTATTATATAAAAGGAGTCTACGACATCTCATTATAATAACGTGTTGTGATTATTTCACTATTTAAATATTTAATTGTGTTATATAATAATTATATATATATTTGTATAATGTCACAGAGTTATATAAAATGAGTCACAGACACCTCATTATAATATTGTGATATGATATACATAATTACTT
Organism: Primulina tabacum; assembly: GCF_025594145.1. Taxonomy (NCBI): domain Eukaryota; kingdom Viridiplantae; phylum Streptophyta; class Magnoliopsida; order Lamiales; family Gesneriaceae; genus Primulina; species Primulina tabacum. Next base: position 47,783,993 of record NC_134550.1, on the reverse strand, counting down.
AAACATGATTAACTTTATATACATCATAATATTACTATAAAATTTATATACATACATTTATTTTTTAAGATTTTATAAGCAATCATAAACGGCTAGTTTTTACTTTATAAATATGACTTCACAAACACATTCAATCACTTCAAACTTATTCTTTCTCCAAAAAAAAAAAAAAAAAATTCATCAAAATTTTCGAAGAAGAAGAAGATGGCTCTTTCAAGGATATTTTGTATAATTATTTTGTGGACATGAGGTTACGGAATCAGAAATGCTTGAAAAAACATTTTTCACTTTTCACGCATCAAATATAACTCTACAACAACAATATAGAGTACGTGGATTCGCGAGATATTCTGAACTTATCGCCTGTCTTCTTTTGGCGGAAAAGAACAACGAACTGCTAATGAGAAATCATCAGTCCCGACATACTAGATCAACAGTATTTCCAGAAGTAAATGTTATAAGTAAAAATAAATTTAAACTTGAAAACCAAAATCAAATTCAAAGACAAGGTTTTGGTCGAGGTCGTGGTCGTGGTCGTGGTCGTGGACGTGGAAGTGGTCGTGGTCATGGTCGCGTCCGTGGCTTTGAAAAAAATCGAGATAGTTATTTTTATAACTCATCTCAAAAGGCGTCACGAACCACCCACTAAAAAGACATCATAAGAACATGAGTGGTAATGAAAATCACTCAAAACGATTTGAAAGTTCTTTTTTTAGATACGACACTCCAGGATATTGGTCTCGTATTTGTCGAACCCCCGAGCACCTTTGCAAGCTCTATAAAGAATCAATAAAGGGGAAAGAAAAAGAGACCAACTTCATTGAACGCAATTACCGTTTGAATGATTCAACTCATTTTGATGCTGCAAATTTTTTGAATGATTTCTCTGTAAATAATCAATATGCTGGTGGAATAGAAATGAAAAATATTGGTGCTGCAGATTTTTCTCAATAAACAATATATTGGTAGAATGTAAATGTAAAATAATTTATTTTTCATATACTCATATAATAATATTTTATTGTACAACTATGATATGTGTTATATTTTTCAATAAATTACATATATATTGTCAGTAATTTTTTCATTGCATATTTTTTTTGAAGTTGAAATATGGAAAATGCTATGAACAAAGCTAAACAATGAACTAATCACATGGAAGTCTGCATACCTGATAGTGGTACAATGCACACTATTCTCCGAGATAAAAGATATTTTTTGGAACTAAAATCAACAAAAACAATGGTGAATACAATATCAAATCCGGTAGACTTGATAAAAGGTTATGGTAAAGCACATTTTTTGTTATCTAATGGTACAAATTTTTTTATAAATGATACTTTGTTTTCACCACAATCGAAAAAAAATTTGTTGAGTTTTAATGAGAGATATTCTCATGAGTATGATACTTAGAAAATAAATGATGGAAATGAGAAATATATGTATCTTACCACATATAAATCAGGAAAGAAATATGTAGTTTTAAAACTACCAATGCTCCATACTGGATTGCATTATAAATATATAAGTCCAATTGAATCAAACATGGTAGTTGATAATTCTTCAAATTGATCAATTGGCATGATCGATTAGGACATCTTGGTTCAACAATGATGCGAAGAATTATAGAAAATACACATGATCATCCTGCTGAAAGACCAGAAGATCTTTCAAAATAATAAGTTTCAATGCAAAACATGTTCTCTTGAAAAACTTATTATAAGATCATCACCAGCTAAAATCCAAAATGAATCACCTATGTTTCTCGAATGTATTCATGGTGATATTTGTGGGCCAATTCATCCACCATGTAGACCATTTAAATATTTTATGGTATTGATCGATGCCTCCAGCAGATGGTCACATGCATGTTTATTATCAACTCGGAATGTGGCATTTGCAAGATTACTTTCTCAAATAATAAAATTGCGGAATCAATTTCCCGATCATACAATCAATAAAATTAGACTTGATAATGCTGGTGAATTCACTTCCCACACTTTCAATGATTATTGTATGTCAATGGGAATCACTGTTGAGCATCATGTTGCTCATGTACATACACAAAATGGATTAACTGAATCATTGATTAAACATCTACAATTGATTGCTAGACCAATGATTATGAAAACAATACTCCCTGTTTCTATATGGGACATGCAATTTACATGCTGCTGCATTAATTCGCATAAGACCAAGTGCATACCATAAATACTCCCAATTGCAGCTTGCATTTGGTACATTTCTCATTTGAGAAATTTTTTGGATGTATGGTATGTGTGCCTATTGCACCACCTCAACGAACAAAAATGGAACCTCAAAAAAAGATCGGAATATATGTTGGTTATGATATCCCATCAATAATTCAATATCTTGAGCCTCAGACATGCGACGTGTTTACAACACATTTTGCTGATTGTCATTTTAATAAGAAATCTTCCCAATGTTTGAGGGAGAAAATAAAAATATCGAAAAGGAAATCACATGGTATACATCGTCATTGTTACATCTGGATCCAAAAACTAAACAATGTGAAAATGTTGTAGAGCAAATTGTGCACTTGCAAAGAATAGCAAATCAAATACCAGATGCATTTGCAGACACAAAAGGAGTAACTAAATCATATATACATGATGTAAATGCCCCTGATCGAATTGAAATTCCAAAGAAACAAATTGAAAACACTCATGATGACATTAAACGTTTGAAACGTGGAGGGCAAATCAGTTCCAAGGATAAAAATCTTCGAAAAAGAAAAAGCATAGAGAAACACGATGATCACAAAATATAGAATGATATTCCAGCAGAAATACATGATGATGAAAATGTTCCGTCAGAACCACAAACTGATGAGAATCGTGAAATCTCTATCAATTATATTAATACTGGAAAAATATGGGAACGAAAAGATATAAAAGAAGTTGATTAGATATTTTCTTACAATGTGGCATTTGACATCATAAATGACAATGAAGATCATGAACCAAAATTATTTGGTGAATGTAAAAATCGACAGGACTGGATAAAATGGAAAGACGTTATCCATGTTGAATTGGATACGCTAAATAAACGTAACGTTTTTGGGCCTATAGTTCTTACACCTGAAGGTGTAAAACCTGTTGGGTACAAATGGGTCTTTATTCGAAAACGAAATGAGAAAATTAAATAGTAAGTTATAAAGCTCGACTTGTTGCACAAGGTTTTTCTCAAAGGCCTGGAATTGATTATGAAGAAACGTATTCTCCTGTTATGGATGCAATTATGTTTCGGTATTTGATTAGTTTGGCGGTATCTGAAAATTTAGAAATGTGTCTTATGAATGTTGTCCTAACTTACTTATACGGATCACTCGATAGTAATATATATATGAAAATCCCTGAAAGATTGAAGATGTCTGAAACACAAAGTTCAAAACCTAGAGAATGTTATTCTGTGAAATTGCAAAGATCATTATATGGGTTAAAGCAATTCGGCCGAATGTGGTATAATCGGCTAAGTAAACACTTAACGAAAAAGGGATATGTAAACAATTCAATATGCACTTGCATTTTCATTAAGAAAACAACATCCGGATGTGTAATTATTGTTGTATATGTTGATGATTTAAACATCATTGGAACGAATAAGGAAATTCAAGAAGTTGTGTCGTACTTGAAGGAAGAATTTGAAATGAAGGACTTTGGAAAAACAAAGTATTGTCTGGATTTGCAAATTGAACACAGAGAATGTGTAATTTTTGTTCATAGTCAAATTATACAGAAAAGGTCCTTAAACGTTTTAATATGGATAAATAAAATCCTTTAAGTACTCCAATGGTTGTTAGATCATTCAACATAGAAAACGATCCATTTCTTCCATGTGAAGATGATGAAGTTATTCTTGGTCCAGAAGTACCATATCTAAGTACTATCGGTGCTCTTATGTATCTTGCAAATTGTACAAGACCTGATATATCTTTTGCTGTAAATTTATTGACGAGATTTAGCTCATATGCAACAAAAAGACACTGGAACAGAATTAAACATATATTCCGTTATCTACGAGGAACGACAGACTTGGGACTTTTGTATTCAAAAGATATCAATCAAAGCATAATTGGTTATGCTGATGATAGATATTTATCTAATCCACACAAGGTACGTTCTCAAACCGGATATGTATTTACTCGTGGAGGCACTGCAATTTCTTGGTGTTCATAGAAACAAACACTTGTAACAACTTCATCAAATCACGCCGATATTATTGCACTATATGAAGCAAGCCGTGAATGTGTGTGGCTAAAATCAATGATCGAACATATCCAACCAAACCTCATGCGGATTATCATTTGACAAGAAGCCCGTGACACTATATGAAGATAATGCTGCATGTGTTACTCAAATGAAAGAAGGATACATAAAAAGCGACAGAACTAAACATATTCCCCCTAAGTTCTTTGCATTCACATAAGAGCTTGAGAAGAATAAAGATATTGATATTCATTACATTCAATCAAGTAAAAACTCATCAGATCTCTTCACAAAGGCACTTCCTAGGACAATATTGAGAAAACATATATATAACATTGAGATGCGCAATCTATGAAATTTGTGAAGAATCGTTCATGTTAACATAAGAGGGAGTTTACATGACTGTACTTTTTTTCCTTTACTAAGGTTTTTATCCCAATGGGTTTTTCCTAGTAAGGTTTTGTTGGAACTTTTCAAGTTCGCAATCTTGATTTTGATGATAACAAAACTTGTTAATTGTGTTAATAATAATCTACCTTAGTATGCAGCATCTAGGATCACTCACGAGATGATTACATCGCAAAACTGAAGACCCAACTGATCGCACAAAATGAATCAGTCTAACTGATTACGTCAATTGAGCAGTCCAGCTGGTTGTCCAGTTGATAGGTGGTTCAGAAGGAGAACCTCAGAAGCCTGGCCAGCCGAATGAGTGTTCAACTGATGAAGAAACCCAGCTGATCAGTCCAACTGAACAAGAGTGAAATCAGTTCAACTGACGAGTCAACTGATTTCACCAGCCCAACTGAAAGATCAGTTCAACTGACAAGATCGAAGCATCAGTTAGTGATGCGATTCTTCAAACCACGAAAAGCAAACGTGCCCAAAACGGAGTCACGCTCTCAATTCGATGAAACAAAGAAACGGTAGTGTTGTCCCGATCTTTTTGAACAAGTAAGTGTGTAATATTCACCTCTAATTACAAAGAATTTAGCAACAAATATTAACGAAAGATAAACAATCAAAATTCAAGCGAACCTTCAAAGAACTCGTCTTTGACAATCCGAGTGAAAAACAATCGACAAACGTCACAAAGTATTAAACTTTGATAAGTTTGATTTGAGAAACGCACAAAGGTGTATACAAAGCCAAGCTTTGAAATTCATAGAAAAACTCACAAAATATGATTAAACTCAATGAATTAATTGTTCTACAAGGTATGAAATTTGTTCTTATAAGGAAAAATACATCAAAATCCGTATCTAGGTTTTCCATATCAAAATTCTGCACGACGGCGCGTTGCGGCGCTGGTCTGGAAGCGCCTAGGCGCTAAAGCTTCGCAGAGCTAGCGCCTAGGCGCCAGTCTGTAGCGCCTAGGCACTACAGGTTCGGCCCTGCTAGCGCCTAGGCGCTTGGATACTAATTCCAAGCGCGACGGCGCTGCTTTCCTAGCGGTGTGGCGCTGGTCCACCCACCTTGCTCCGCACTTAATAGCATTCATTTTGCCTTCAAGCTCACTCCTATGCATCACGACTCCTTCAAGGCTTGGAACATTGCTTGCAAGCTCTTCTCGATTGCTCATGAGTCCATGCAATGCATCCTTGAATCTTCTTCCAACCATTAGCACGTCATGCCCGGCCAGATTCATATCATAATACCAAATGATGCGATTCTTCAAACCACGAAAAGCAAACGCACTCAAAACGCAGTCACGCCCTCGATTCGATGAAATAAAGAAACGGTTGTATTGTCCCGATCTTTTTGAACATGTAAGGTTGTAATATTCGCCTCTAAATTACGAAGAATTTAGCAACAAATATTAAAGAAGGATAAACAATCGAAGTTCAAGCGAACCTTAAAAGAACTCGTCTTTGACAATCTGAGTGAAGAACAATCGACAAACGCCACAAAGTATTAAACTTTAATAAGTTTGATTTGAGAAACACACGAAGGTGTATACAAAGCCAAGCTTTGAAATTGAGAGAAAAATTCACCAATATGATTAAATTCAATGAATTAATTGTTCTACAATGTATGAAATATGTTCTTATAAGGAAAACTACATCAAAATCCGTATCTAGGTTTTCTATATCAAAATTCTGCACGGCGGCGTGCTGCGGCGCTTGTCTGGAGGCGCCTAGGCGCTGAAGCTTCGCAGAGCTAGCGCCTAGGCGCCAGTCTGTAGCGCCTAGGCGCTACAGGTTCGCACAAACTAGCGCCTAGGCGCTAGAAAGTGGCGCCTAGGCACTAGTCTGTCTTGACTAGCACTGCGGCGCTTGATCGTAGGCGCTGGTCCATCCACCTTGCTCCACGCTTAATAGCATTCATTTGGCCTTCAAGCTCGCTCCCATGCATCACGACTCCTTCAAGGCTTGGAACCTTGCTTGCAAGCTCTTCTCGATCGCTCATGAGTCCATGCAATGCATCCTTGTATCTTCTTCCAACTATTAGCACGTCATGCCCGGCCAGATTCATATATACTCCCCTTCTTCAGCAAGATTTGTCCTCAAATCTTGACTACCTACGCAAAAACGAAGCAAGTTAGTAATAAAAAGAATTAAATTATCAACATGCTTACCTTTAAACCCAAGTTTGTAGGTTCTATTGTTTGCTTGCTCCTTCAGCACTGGAATTCCCAACATCCCCGTTGTCTTTCCTATAAACTCATCTACTTTACCACATACCAAATAATAAATGACATCAAATGATAAAATACCATTAAGTACCACAAAAATAAGGTTTCTCCCCTTCTTAGACCTAGTCAACACCAAAATAATATCCACAAACATGTACGACCAGAGTTAACTAGGAATAAGATATAACTGATGCATGACATAGAAATACAGTCGACATGTCATTCTCCTATATGCAATGCATGTATCACAATGACAATCAACATGTCGATTCATATGCAACCAACACATATAATCATGCATTTTATCAGCAATTTAACCACCACAATATGCCTCATTAGCACGTAACTCATGAAATGATTATATAATGTCAAATTTAATCTCTTTAAACATATATTCATCATGAATGAAACAATTATCATATCCAACCATCAAGCTCTCAAAACCATCCCCAATCAAATATAAATCATGCAAATAGGACACACTAAATGTATTATCCATGTAATCATTTAACTCATCACATGAATTTAATTCTAGTACACACAAGTCATTGCCATGACAAAATCTCATCAATTTGACAATCTTTGAACACTCAAAATCAATAACATTTGTTCATGCAATACATCTCCATTCTCAATTCTATGACACTTAGGCAACAAGGTTAAATCACAATCATACCTACTAAATATCACATTTTCAACACGTTCTCCCAATTCATGAAAACAAAACAACAATGACTTAAGGTAAAGAAGCAAATCATACCTCTCAGATGTTGCGTTGACAGCTAACCTTACCTCATCGCTATTGCTCTTGAATTCATATGGTTCATCCCATTGCATTCTCACACCATCAACACTTGCTCACCTCCTCATCATGACTTCATCAGAATCCTGCAAAGGATAAATAACAATGCTCGGGATTGAACAAGCTATATCATCACAATGATAATAAACCACTTTGTACAAAGGTACAGGAAGAGGTTTATGCAAAAACAAGTAACTCTCAATCTCACTCTTTTCACTCTTTTGGGCCTTAAATTTATTTTTCTTTTCTTTGGCCTCTTTTTCTCTCTCTTTTTCTTTCATCTCATTTTTTTTCATCTTTTTTTTTTCATGGCTATCTCACTCTTTTGTTCTCTCTTTCTTTCGACCATATCATATTTTTTTCCACTCAATTCATGAATTAATTTCAATTGATCCTCAAGCACATTTGGATTCAATTGAACCAATGAGACATTTTGTTCCTCAAGAAATTGATGTACAATAATTGCTCCTTGCCTACTCTCCTCCTCCTTAATAGACAAATCATGCATTTCTTCTCCATCTAATGACTCATTATCAACCGTATATTTTTCAACGACATTTAGCTCACCAACTAATGCAATACCATCATCATCAACTGTCCCAACTACCACCTCAAATTCAGGCTCAACTACAACACCAAACTCATGTTCAAGTTCAACAACAACCTCAACTTCAAATTTAAGTTCAACTACGACCTCAACTTCAAATTTAGGTTCAACTAGGACCTCAACTTGAGATTCAGATTCAACTACACCCTCAACCTCAATTTGCGGTTCAAGCTCAACAGACGATTTTATAAGGTCACCTCCTCACGTGGACATTGGTTGATATCATGTCCGACCTCAAAACACCAACAATATATAATACAACAAGTACTAGAAATTGAATTTTTAAATGTGCCTTGATATTCATACTTTGTAGTTTCACATGTCGACTACTCCATTGGCCTAGCAATGATTTTCTCTTCCAAGCTCGTCCTCCACGTGGATGCCAACAACTCCCCATGCACACCACGTTCACCTCTTCTTCCAACTCCTCTATCCTCCTCACATCGCCTATCATCATCCCTATCCAAATGCGACGCTCTATTCCTTCCAAATCTATTAACTCGTCTATTCCCATCAACATACCCATTACATGTCTCCTCTTCTTCACACCTCCTATATTTTTGTCGTAGAGGCTTAAACTCCTTCTCCCACATTCTATCCAACACTCCTAACATTAATTGAAATTGACGATCGTCAATCATTATACCTGCAAGAAAAGGTTAGTATAAAACAATAAAAAATAAAGTTCCTCACCACGAATCCTCACTAGTCACTCCAATGAAAATTCACCCTACTATCTCTTTTTTTTTTCTCTCTTTTTTTTTGTCCTCACTACAAAACCTCGCACGTCACTCTAAGAAATAAACGCTCGCTATCAAGTATGTCACTCGATTTTGAGAATTCTCTCGTAGGGTATGCTTTTCAGGCTTTGTAACATGTGTACATCAAACTCACAAGTTCAAACTTTACGACACTTGCAAACTGACTTACACGGACTGCGTAAAACAAGAAATTTGAATTTTGTTTTTAATTGTGAGAGTTGCTTGAATATGACTCACAAAAAGGAACAAGATACAATGCTAAATAATAGCACAATAATATTTTTTTTGATTGTGAGAGACACTTGAATATGGCTCCCACAAGAGAATAGAACAAAATACCAAAACCAATCTATAACAAAATTTCGAAATTTTGGTACTATTTTTTTTCCCTTGCACAAGATGATCTGTGTGCACTCGAAAAAAAAAGAAAAAATTTCACAAATTTCGAGAATCAGTGATTCATGAAAGACGAAGAACGAACGGATAAAACAGATCTGATAAAAACAAGGATATATACAGATCTGAAAATAAAAAGGATAAACTTATTTGAATCAAAGGGAACCCAAAGCTCTGATACCAAATGATGCGATTCTTCAAACCATGAAAAGCAAACGCACCCAAAATGGAGTCACGTCCTCGATTCGATGAAACAAAGAAACGGTTGTGTTGTCCCGATCTTTTTGAACAAGCAAGTGTTTAATATTCACCTCTAAATTACAAAGAATTTAGCAACAATATTAACGAAAGATAAACAATCGAAATTCAAGCGAACCTTCAAAAACTCGTCTTTGACAATCGAGTGAAGAACAATCGACAAACACCACAAAGTATTAAACTTTGATAAGTTTGATTTGAGAAATACACAAAGGTGTATACAAAGCCAAGCTTTGAAATTGAGAGAAAAACTCACAAAATATGATTAAACTCAATGAATTAATTGTTCTACAAAGTGTGAAATATGTTCTTATAAGGAAAAATACATCAAAATCCGTATCTAGGTTTTCCATATCAAAATTCTGCACGGCGGCGCGCTGCGGCGCTGGTCTGGAAGCGCCTAGGCTCTGAAGCTTCGCAGAGCTAGCGCCTAGGCGCCAGTCTGTAGCGCCTAGGCGCTACAGGTTCGGCCCTGCTAGCGCCTATGCGCTAGATTGTAGCGCCTATGCGCTTGGATACGTATTCCAAGCGCCGCGGCGCTGCTTTCCTAGCGCTGTGGCGCTGGTCCACCCACCTTGCTCCACACTTAATAGCATTCATTTGGCCTTCAAACTCACTCCTATGCATCATGACTCCTTCAAGGCTTGGAACATTGCTTGAAAGCTCTTCTCGATCGCTCATGAGTCCATGCAATGCATCCTTAAATCTTCTTCCAACCATTAGCACGTCATGCCCGGCCAGATTCATATCAGTTAGAATCTTTCAGTTATGGATGAAGATAAAACTCTTTCAAGTGGAATCCAACTGTACGTGAAGGTACAAAGCCATTGTCCAGTCAAAGGACAATAATAGACGTTGCATCAGAGTATTAAAGACAAAACGTTTCAGAAGGGCAGTCGAAAAGTCGAGACGCAAAGTCCAAGAAACGAATTCAAGATGCAACAGATACAACGAATGAGTCTCACTGTACGATCAGTTTTCTCGCCTATATAAAGTGAAGATCAGTGAAGATTCAAAAGGAAGAAAAAGAAGGAGAATAAGCTTTTAAGCTTATACGAGAGAAAAGAAAAGGCACACTCATTGCACATTAGCTTTCAGAAGCATTCAGCCCAGAGGGAACTCTTCATAGTTATATCAGCTTAGATTAGAAGCTTATCTCCCTCAGTGTGTGAGAACATCTTTGTTCAGTTCTCACACACAAACACTCTCATTCACTCAAATACAGTCTTGCACAAAGACGTTAAACTTGTGTATGTAGTCTTTCTCATATAGACATTAAAGAAGTGTTGAAAGGAAGGTGCTGCCTTCAGTCTAGTCTAGGAGTTCAGTTTAGGCAGTGGTGTAAGTCCTAGCTGAGTGGGTTTGTACAAGGTGTTGTATAAATCAAAGTCTTCTAGTGGATCCTACTCGAGGCGGTAGAAGAGGTGACGTAGGAGCAGTTGAAGTCTCCGAACATCCATAAACATATCTTGTGTATTTAACTGTTTAACTATTGTTTTCAAACTGTTTGGATCAGTTTGAGTATCCGTCAGTTCAATTGTCATCATAACTGAACTGATGAATGCAAAAACTAATATGTCCCTTTTCGGTTATTCAGTTTACATAAGATAAAATATTTTCTAATATAACAGTCTTCTTCACGAAGGATTACTTCGAGTTTCTTCCGCTTGATTTTTAACTAAACTCGATTTAATTCATTGGTGTTAATATTCTTATAACACGAGCTATTGCAGCTCATTGGAGAATGTTTTGTTTGAAGCATCCCAAAGATGCTCAACAAACGATCCTTCAGTTTTTAACGAGACAATATAAAAACACGTAATGAAGACAATCATTGTATCATGATCATCATCACAAGGGAGAGTGTTGAAAATTAAAAGTTGATATTATAAGAGTTGATATATTTGAATGTTAAAAATAAGAGTTGTAAATATTGAAAATTAGTGTGTGATGATGTATTTAATTTTGGATTATTTCCAAAGAAATTCTATAAATAGGTCTCTCAATTTGTGAAGAAAATCACAATTGAGTAGGGAGAAAATTTTATAAAGTGTAGTTTAATATATTTTGTGAGTTTGAAATTTTTACTTTTTTTACCGTAAATTTTTACTTTTAACAAAATCAATGTATATACCCGATCTATTTTTACACATACAACATATATGTTGAAGTATTTACATTATTACTTCACATTTACGGTTGTTATATAAAATGTAAGGTTGAAAAGTTTTTTTTTTTTAAAAGATAATGCAAATATATAATTTTAGTGATTTCTTGAATGCATTCAGATAAATGTAATTACCGCATCATACTATATATCAGAGGGTTAAAGAAACTTGATTAGCACACCACTAATGTGCTATCAACACAAACAATATAATCAAATTCAATAATTCATTAATTTCAATCATCTTAATTTTCATCCGTAGGTGACAAATATCACTCATACATTTGGCTCATAGTATTTGTTTCGTCCCAGTTTGACATTCTTGACTGCAATCTTCACAACTCCAGCACCACAACTGTCAAATTATCATAACCAAACATTAGACATTGTTTGGCTCGTGGGATGTATATGGATAACATAATTATTTATTATTATAATCTTTTGTAGAATTTGAGCTCAAATACGTTATGAAACAAAGATGTGAAGTGAACGAATGTTTCATCTTTAGCAAGAAATGGTGTCTAAGTAATTAAAATATATATACACAAGTGTGTGTGTGTGGGCGCGCAAAATTATCTTACATTCTGAATCTGTAGTGATCCAGTTTCCTGTTCTTGCAACACAATGGTCTCTAACATGGAAAGGAGTAGAGTTCACAGAGGCCACAGAGATAGCGAAATATGTGGACGAAATGGTGGAGCAGCTCTCCTCTTCCCACCTAAAACTGATTTTGGGAGACCCATTGCTGAGTTTATCATCTGCTACTGCTTTTGAAGCTGATTTACTCCTAAAATGTAACACCTGAGGGGGAAATAAGGTCATACGAATATTTATACAAAAATTGAAGGGTGAGAGTTACTGTGTATACATTACCTTTCTACCAATGTATTTTCCTCCTTTCTCAGCCTTGGCTGCTGCTGCTGCCCATCTCAGCAACTCTTTCATCCTTGAAACGGCCTTTGTTTTATTGCCCTTTGTCTTTTCTTTCATGTCTAAACTTGTTAATAGATCCATTTCGTTTGCTATCGATGATTGATGAGTCGTATCAGTAATAGGTAACACCTATGCGTAATGCCTAATCCTTGAACGATGATGATGTCTTCTCCTTTTTTCTTCGTCGATTGGATAGAATTCATTATAGAGCCAAGGCAAGACAGTAACAGAATTATGTATTTTCTTCGTGAAAAATAGAAAAGATTCAATTTCTTGCAGCACAATCTGCAAACTTGACTGGATATCACCGCACGCTTCACTGTTTTATCTTACAAGAAACAAAAACTTCAAATTCAGTACACGACTGAAGAAACAAATAGATCCCAGATAGAGTTTTAATGGGCCATACCATCTTACTTGTAGCACATTGGTAATGGAACCAGAATTAATTTACCACTTAGTGAGGTTATTGATCGATCTGCCTTTGGAGAGCCACTGAAGAATCTGTCACATTATAAACTGAAAGCAAACAAGGGACCACTCTATTTTCATGTGAAATGATTAATTTGATATTGGATGAAATTACATGGCTAGCTCACCTGCATGTTATCCCTGTGTGTATATTATTCGGACACGAGAGAATATGTTCTTGGTCAAATGGACAACCCAATTTCTTTCTTAATTCTCGGCTAGGAATATTTGCATGTGGTGTAATGAGACTGAATCTACAAATCGTAAGACAACCAGGCGATGAGAGCAAAATGGTTTGCTTTATAAGCAAATTATCTGGACCTGGACGTGAAAATTTACATGAAAATTCTATCAAAAACATAAATAGTTTTTTAATCATATTTTGTAACTTGTTTAGTTGTTAATTCCACGTTGAAGGTGGAATATGTCAGCTTCTTGGATTTTATTTCACACACACACACACACACAAACATATGTTAGAAGAAGTTTAACATTTATATATTTTGGTTCTATATATTTATTGGGTCCATTAATTATGTATTTTACTTTCTTGTGGATCAGAAAAAGTCAAAGCCGACACTAACCGGAGGTCAAGTCTAGTGGATACTTGAGAAATCCAAAGCCAACCAGTAAATCGATTAACATATAATAACGTTGCTAATCATAGAGTTATTTGTTTATTTTGACAAGCTAAAACTCCAATGTGTTCAACTCATTCAATGCAATTTTAACAAGCAAACTAGCCATTTGTTCCAGGTGTAGTATATAAGTATAGTTACATTGGGACTTTAGATAAGAAATTGTTTTCACTGGCCACTCGTGCATTACACAAGTCGTCTGCACAATCCCCTCGCTCGAGAACAGCGGCTGCACCCATGCCTGAGCCTGCAAATACAAGATACATAGCAGATGTTTATTTTCAAGGACATCATATGGTACCGGTATATAGCAAGTAGATGTACCGATGCACATAGATATGACACCAAAACGACAGTCTCTTCCACGACGTTTCATCTCATGAAGTAGCGTGGCAACACAACGGGCGCCTATATTGATGTTAAGGAAGCGAGCTTAATGACTCGTGAATACATGAGTTTCATTCAGAATAATTCAAGGGTAAGGAGAACTGTGAGTCATTCACCTGTAGCTCCCAAGGGGTGCCCGAGTGCCATTGCTCCTCCATTCACATTCACTTTTTCAGGATCAAGGTCCAATTTCTTGCAGCAATATACATACTGGGAAGCAAAGGCCTGAAAGTAGGATATCAAAGTTTGCATGTTTTAATAGTTGATCTAAACAAGTTGAACATCCATGATATCGTTACTCATGACCTCGTTTATTTCAAACAAGTTAATGTCTTTGAGATTGAGATTAGCTGAGTTCACTGCAGCTGGTATGGCAACAGCGGGACCGATACCCATAACACGAGGATCCACCCCCACTGCAGCAAAACTCCTGCACGTGTTTCATACAAAAGATGAGTAAGATTGTGTAATATCCTTGTCTCACATTATTAGGCTACATATTTGTCAACTAGAATGTTATACTCCTCTACCACATCAGATTATATGCCTAGCTTACAAAGGTTAGTAAGATTAAAATTTACTGATTTATCTGACAATTTGGGTTAATGTTTTTAGGATGACATACGACAATTATAACAATGGTCTATTTTTTGCAGTCTCGCTTGCAAGTATCCAGGTGGTAGGGGCGTAAGAGATTAAGCAACCAATGTTACTGGAATGGTGTTTCTCATAAATGTTCCTATTTTGAGCCAATGCCTCTCCAAGAATAAAAAACGACTCCAAGTAAAATGAGAACTAGAAATTAAATTTCCTTCACAACATGAATGCAAAAACATTTCGAGGATGTTTTCTTTACCTGAATACGCCAAGAATTGGAAGTCCCTTTTGCATAGCTGAACTTCTTTTCATGAGAAGAACAGCTGCAGCACCATCACTTATTTGGCTCGCGTTACCTAAATAAATGAAAGTTTCACTCATAAGCCCCTAAATAATTGTTGTCCTTGTACATCAGAGTATTTTACACGATGCTGTTGTTTTATTTACTACCGGCAGTTGTCGATCCATTCTTCTTGAATGCAGGCTTCAACTTTGCCAGATCATTCATATTGGTGTTAGGCCGAATACCATCATCAACAGAGATCGTAACAGGCTTCGTCTCGCCACTTTTGGGATCCACAATCTTCAGAGAATGTTAATTCCAGAACCATAACAAGATTCAGCCACAATAATAGACATGGAGTTGTTTAAGGTATATTCCTTACCTTCGTGAAAACAGGAATTATTTCATCTTTAAATTTTCCTGATGCACTTGCAGCAGCTGCACGTCGATGAGAGATAACCTATTGATACAATTCCAAGGAGAAATTATTTTCCTTAAATTCCATATCAGGGCGAATGTAATAACAAAGGAAAAAACTCACAGCAGCATGATCTTGTTCTTTCCGGGTAATTCCATAGCTTTCTGCAACATTTTCAGAAGTAATACCCATTGGAAGAAGACAATCACGAGCCTGAGCAAAACTCTCCACCTGTTAAGAACATGACCATGTTGAAATTGTCACCATACAAACATATTTTGTGGACAATGAAAGAAATTTCAAAATTATCTTACTTTTGGGTTTACTGTCTCCAGTTTGTCCAAACGGTCGACAGTCATGGACTCCAATCCAGCCGCAACACCTTTGTCAATGTTATAATAATCAAGGGCAGAGGCAAAAAATTTATCATCGTGATATGTTAGCAAAACTCACACATACCAATATCATAATATCCGGCTCTTATGAAGGCAGCGACATCAGCCACAGCCTGGAGACCAGAGGAACATTGTCTATTCACTGTTCTGATAGGTACAGTATCTGATGAGAGTGGATAATTTGAATGGGTAAGGTACAAGCTACAAAACCAGAAGGTGTAAACGAATAAAGCTCCAAATGTTTAAATAAAAAGAAGAGAATCAATGACTACCAGGAAAACCGGCATATAAGGCAGCCATCCGGCACTCAATACCTCTCAGTGAACCTGGAGCAAGAACTGTGCCTACAACTATATCTCCAACCTCAGCAGGATTTAGGTTTGTTTTCTCCAACAAAGCCTGGAATTGGGTAATGATACCATAAAAAATAAGCAAATATCGCCAACAGAACTGTTCTGTTGGGACTTGGGACTGAAAAACTAACCTTTAGCACGGAGGCGAGTAAATCATCTGGAAGGGTGTCCTTGAATCCCCCTCGTTTCGATTTGCAAATGGCGGTTCGATAAGCTCTGCAAGGCACATACATAATTGTACAATTCAATTGTATTGTGTGCAAATGGAGAAATGAGTGCTTGAGGTGACTCACGCTGCAATGACTATGTCATCTCCAAAAGCAGAATTTTCCCCAGAAAAGCAAATCGATCGCTATCAACGAAATCAATAAGCAATAAATAAATGATAAGGATAAAAACAACCAATATCAAAAGTTTAAAGAATTTATTTTTTGCGAGGATTTCTAAAAAGCAAAGGATCATGGGAGCCTCATCATGGGCAAGTATTTATGCTGGTTTGGCAAAATGCTATAACATGAATCAACAAGACAGAGTTGACTCATAGATTTCTTAAATCAATGCCTCCCGTATCTTTTTCATGCATGCTGGTGAAAGATAAGCGGAACGACAATAAAAAAAAGTTGGAGATCCAGACTGAAAAAACAGAACAAATAATTATTTTGGCCAAGATACCGAGGTGGATCATTGAATCATGTCTCAACCAAATTTGGGCAAAAAAATGAATCCAGCACAAATGAAGCAGAGGAATTAGATTTGTCACCACTAATTCTTGGTTTTACAGTGTGAAACATCATTCACAGCCAGCTATAATTTAATATTTTTTTGGAGATGCTACAAGGCTAGCAAGCAGTGATGTCCAAACATGAATGAAATCACGAGTGCTAATGAAATGAAAGCACCCCAGAAAATAAAAGAAAACACTCACGTATAGAGAAGATTCAGGGGACTGATGAGAAAAAGAAGTGACTGTGGGTCGTAGGTGTTCCAGCAAAACCCTCTGTCTGTTCACAGCTTTCTCCATTTTCGACCTGCTGTAATCAAACCAAACCTGAACGAGAATTTAAAGGGATTATCGATAAACTTTTCAGTAATTTCAAGAAGAAATACCGAGAAATTTACTCGAGGAAATTTAAAGGAAATCAAATTGAAGTATCAAGCCTCGCTTATGGCCTGTGAAAGTGGGCAACGATTGCTGAGAAATTTCCCTCACCGATTTTCACGAGTGGGAGTGTTGTGTAGTAGGGACAATTGATGATATCATCCTCTCCGTCCCCGAACGGATCCCCTGCTGTCGGGTACGCAATCAATTTTTTTGGGTTTTTTCTTTTAAATATATGTTTTCGTTGAAAAATAATATTTAAAATGTGTGTATTGAATATTTGAATGTTGAATATTTCAATGTTGAAAATAAGAGTTGTAAATATTGAAAATTAGTGTGTGATTATGTAGGTAATGATGAATTTATTTTTGGATTATTTGTAAAGATTTTCTATAAATAGATCTCTCATTTGTGAAGAAAATCACAATTGAGTTGGAGAGAAAAATATTATAAAGTATGTAGTTTGATAATTTTGAGAGTTTGAGATTTTTACTTTTTACCATAAAGTATTGAATGGTCCACATGGTGGATGAATTGGTCCACAAATATCACCCTGAATACGTTCAAGAAACATTGGCGATTCAGTTTGGATTTTGACTGGTGATGGTCTTATAATAAGTTTTCCAAGAGAACATGTTTTACATTGAAACTTATTATTCTGAAAGATCTTCTGGTCTTTCAATGGATGACCATGTGTATTTTTTATAATTCTTCGCATCATTGTTGAACCAGGATGTCCTAATCGATCATGACAATTGATCAGTATTGAAGAATTATCAACTACCATGTTTGATTCAATTGGACTTATATATGTATAATGCAATCCACTAGGTAGCATTGGTATGTTTTCAACTACATATTTCTTTCCTGATTTGTATGTGGTAAGACACATATATTTCTCATTCCCTTCATTCATTGTTTGAGTATCATACCCATGGGAATATATATCATTAAAACTCAACAAATTTCTTTTTGATTGTGGTGAATACAAAGCATCATTGATCAAAAATCTTGTATCATTAGATAACAAAAAATGTGCTTTACCACATCCTTTAATCAAGTCTACAGGACCTGATATTGTATTCACCATTGTTTTTGTTGGTTTTAGTTCCAAGAAATATCTTTTATCTCGGAGGATAGTGTGCGTTGTACCACTATCGGGTATGCAAACTTCAGCTTTGTTCATAGCATTTTCCATGTTTGAACTTCAAAAAAAAAAATATGCAATGAAATAAAATTACTGACAATATATTTATAAAAATAAAATACAATACAATACATATGTAAAAAATATAGCACGCGAAAAAACATTATCATACGGGTACATAAAATATTTTACATATTTATTCCACCAGCAAATTGATTATTGCCTGAGTAATCAATCAGAAAATCTCCAGCATTAAAATGAGTTGAATCACTCAAAGGTTCACTCTGTTCAGTGAAGTTGGTCTCCTTTTCTTTCCCCTTTATTGATTCTTTATAAAGTTTACAAAGGTGCTCAAGGGCTCGACAAATACGGGACCAATATCCTTGAGTACCACATCTGAAACAAGAACTTTCAAATCTTTTTGAGTGATTCTTATTAACACTCATATTTTCATGATGCCTTTTCTGTGGATGGTTTGGGACACTCTTTTGAGATGAGTTATGAAAGTAACTATCTCGATTATTTTCAAAACCACGGCCGCGTCCACGACACGACCTCGATTTCGTCCTCGACCAAAATCTTGTCTATAACTTTGATTTTGGTTTTCAAATTTAAATTCATTTTTGCTTACGACATTTACTTCAGGAAATGCCGTTGAACCAGTGGGTCGTGCCTGATGATTTCTCATTAACAGCTCATTATTCTTTTCCGCCACCAGGAGACAGGCGATAAGTTCAGAATATCTCGAAAATCCACGCACTCTATATTGTTGTTGTAGAGTTATATTCGATGCGTGAAAAGTGGAAAATGTTTTTTCTAGCATTTCCATTTTAGTAATCTCATGCCCACAAAATTTCAATTGCGAGATTATTCTATACATCGCCGAGTTGTAATCACCGACTCTTTTTAAATCTTGGAATCTCAACGTATTCCATTCATCCCTGGCGGTCGGAAGTATAACTTCCCTTATATGTTCGAATCTTTCTTTTAATCCCTTCCACAAAGCCATGGGATCTTTTTCAATTAGATATTCACATTTCAATCCATCGTCGAGATGTCGACGCAAAAATATCATGGCTTTTGCCTTTTCTTGTGATGTCGATATGCCATTTTCTTTTATGGTCTCACTTAGATCCAATGACTCAAGATGCATTTCTACATCGAGAGTCCATGGCATATAATTTTTCCCCGTAATATCAAGAGCAATGAATTCGAGCTTTGTCAAGTTTGACATGGTGGTACTAAAAAAAAATTACGATGCATTTTATTAGTTAATGAATATTACAATACAAAGTAATGAATAAACAACAAGTACAAGCATTTGTAAAAATAAAGAAAACACACGAAGAGGATATTCTCCAATAAATACAAGACTCGTGAGTATGATAACCAAAATAATTAAAAATATCCTTGAGAAAGCCATCTTCTTTTTCTTCGAAAATTTGATGAAGAATAATTTTTAGAGAAGAAGTGAAAGTTGGAGTGATTGAATGTGTTTGTGAGATCATATTTATAGGGCCAAAACTATCCGTTTTGTTACCGTTTATGACCGTTGGTGTACAAAAAATAAATGTATGCATTTGTATAATTTTATGGTAATAATATGATGTATATAATATTAGTCATATTTAAATAATTATGTATATCATATCACATTATTATAATGCGGTGTCACAAGTTATTTTGTTTTAAAACCTTATAGGCTTTTATACTTGTCGTATCCCTTACCGGGAGTGTGGGATGTCGTCTTAACATCCTCCCAGGATTTATAACAAGTTTTTGAAAAATTTATTTTTATTATTTATGAATAACATTATATTATATATTAAATATATATACAATAAATAAATAACAGTAAAATAAATATTATTACTTTTGTTACCTTTTTTTTCTGTTTGGAGCTTGGAAAATTATGGAGGACTTTTAGAGCTTCGTGCTGATAATGTGTTGTGAAAAAGTAAAAATTTATGGTAAAAAGTAAAAATCTCAAACTCTCAAAATTATCAAACTACACACTTTATAATATTTTTCTCTCAACTCGAAAATGTAAGAGATTTTCTCTAAAAATCATGTTTATATACGTTCATAAACATGATAAAAAAATATGCGGAAGCTAAATCGAGCGTTACCTCCAGCCATTGAATCATTTTTAAGTATTCTGATTTTCCTCCTATTGAAGCCTTCTAAACACTCCAATCTCTTTATAGATGGTGTATTATTCTGTATGAGATTGTATGCTTAGGGACCTCAATCGCCTCTATTTATAGGCGTTTCTCATACCATCAACGAGAAAAGTCGGGAGCCGAGAGTAAAAAGTATCGTGTACGCATCTAAATTTTCTTGGCAGTCGCCAATTTCAATTTGTACACGCTACTTCTTTTAATATGTGTCACGTTTTTTTTACATTCTCCCACTTGACACATATATCTCATTTAACATAGGAGAAAACAAAATACATGAATCATGGCGATAGGTCATCTAAAAACGATTATTATCTTCCATGTATCACAATGCATTATGTCTCTCAAATCTGTATAACTTAATGAATAAACCCAATGTTTATTCGAGGTCCAACTTTATTGATATTTTTCTCAAGATAACTGAATATGTACATAATTGAATATGAGAAATATCATAATTGAATACGTTTCATTATCAAAACCAAATGTATATAACATAAATTTATTATGGAATCAGATCCATTAGTAATTACCATATGATCCTTTAACATCTGAAATTTGCACGCCTTTAGGTTAAAAGATCATCAATTCAATGTTAACGTGTTCAATGACCACTTTATTAACACATTCTCCAACGGTTTAAAATACATTATGTCGATATACTTAATTGGACCACCGCTTTAGTCACAAAGACCATAACTGAATTGCAGTAATATAATCTTAATGGCTTAGACATAGAATCCATAATTCTAAGCCCATAATGAAACTCCTTAAAATACACCACACAATTGTACTTCAATGACGAATTTTGACTCAATAGTGGAAGTAGCAAATCACTTTCCAAATTCTCAATTCGTCTTACATAAGCATGTAAAACTTTAATATCATAAAGGTATCCCAAAACATTTTGCAGCTTTTTAGTTGTAGAACCCGAAAATCAGATTACGTATAAGTCATGCATAATTTCCATTATTTAAATTAAAAATGAATTTTAAGAAAGTATGAAGTGTTTTATTTATTTTAAAAGTAGATGTTTAGTTTTATCTTTTCAGGATAAATACGCGAGGTCGGACCGGAGTTTGGAGATTAAAGATAAGATTAATAAGATTAATAATAAGAAAATATTCTTAAATTTAATTTAAATCAAAGAATAATTTAAATTAAAGAAAAAGAATGTCCTTGGGATTTAATAAATTAATTAGAGCTAAGTTGGTAAATAAATTCTTTTAGGTTCAATATTTAGTTAAAGCTTAAATTAAAATATGTAAACAAATGAGGATGAATTAATCTAAGCATAATATATATTCAAGAAATTAATTATAGCATATAAATATTTAAATTTTAAATACCATGCAAGAGTTTATCCTAAATTCACTAAAATGTATAATGGGTATTTAAAACCTTAAAACAATTAAAATGCAAAGTTTAAATAATAAAATACCATGCAAAAGAGTAATGATTTCGGTCAAGACAATTCAAAAGTATAGTAAATCCATTCAAGTCACTCTCATATAGCCTTTAAGGTAAATACAATTCCTTACCTTTAATTCATTAGTTAATAGTAAATTCAAACAAAAAAATATATCTTAATTCTTCCTTAACCCATCATGCTAGTAAATAAACAAAAACATATAGCAAAAATGAGGAAAATAATCGGCCAACAAGGAGAGAAGGAAGCCATTCAAATTCCATTCAACTCCTTTACTTGTAACTCCCCACCTTAATGCATCTTATGACACCTTTAACAACCCTTTTAACACTCACCTTTATTGTCTAGCAACCCCACATTTTTACCTTTGAAAAATATCAGAAATAAGTTACTGAAGTCGTGAGTAGCAGCAAGAATAGGAGCAAAACCAACGGCAATAAGGAGTGAAGGAAACAATTCAAACCCATTCAAATTCTTGACTTGTAACTCTCCACTAAATACAATTCAAGACCCATTTAACATCCCCTTGTAACATTCACTTTCAATACCTAGCATTCCATCACCATCACCTTCGAAATACATCAGAAAAATACCAGCTAGAATCGTGTAACAACAGCCGAAAAACAAAGAAGGAAATCCAACTCCGTTCCGTCGCGTCGTATTGTCGTTTTGATTTGTTTTCTTCAAAACAAATTCCAGGCATGTATATGTTGCTTCTTTGCTCTTCAATCAAGTCCTATAGGTATTTATAAACCATTATATAATCATGATGCAAGCAATGTCACGAAATTACAGCAACTTTCAAAAAAAAAAAAAAAAATCTGTACAGCTTTTGTTGGCTCCCTTGTTCTCTACCTCACGGCTTGGTTGTTTTGTTGCGTACAGTGAGTTTCTCGGTTCCAGGCACACATGGATGCTTCTAGGCATGATATAGAGTGTGTTAAGAGGTTGTTTGTCCGTTGGTTTCAGTCCATACAATCAAAAAACAAAGAAATGACAGCAACATTTCCATGAAGTTACAAATGGTGTCAAGGATTTTGTCATTTGGTGGTTTAGGGTGAGAATTCGAATCATGGCTGTCCTAGAGACTGTAGCCATGGTTAGAACCCTCCCTTAACATGTCTAAGACGTGACCAAGGTGTCCTTTCCAAGCTTGGTTCACTGATCCATCAAAATTTCACCAAAACAACACAAGTGCATTTCGGTTTCCCCCAAATTCTGTAGGATTGTGTTTCGGTTTTTGTGGTGTTGTTTGGATTATGGTTGGCACCTAGCCCATAGCCATGGTTCATACAACACTTCATCATGTCTAGATTGAGCCATGGTCGATCTAATGGCCCTTGGAACGAGACAAGACAGTAAATTATTTCAATACAACACATCATACAGCAAGTGATATTCTCAGCTGGTTTGTTGTGGTTGTCCTAAGTGTTTGCTTGGGTTATGGTTGGATTTTAGCCCTTAGCCATGGTCCAAGTCATGCCTTAGGATGTTGGTAAGAGTCCTTGGGCGGTGGTTCAAGCCCATGACCATTAATTTCAGAGTTTATTTCACAAAAAAAGCAAATTGTTACTGCTGCACTTTTACAGCAGCTTTGAGCTTCGGTTTTGGTGCTTGTTTGAGTTCTTGGTTGAATTTTAGCCCATGGTCTTGGACTGGACAGTACCTCAATGAGTTAGGAAAGTCATGTTTTTGGCCGTTCATGATTTGGTCGAGTTTAGAGGTCGTACAAGAATTTATGGTGAAAGGTGCCAAAATGACTCTTGAAAGAGTGTTTTGTATTTTTGGATTCCTTTCACCTATTTTCGTGCTTTACAGTTATTATGCATATTTTTCAGTATGTTTGGGGTATTTTTAATCATGGTTAAACGTCGGTTAAATGTTGGTTCGGGTTGGTACGAAGCCATGATTAAAAATCAAGTTGTTGGTCCGAATCGTCTTATTTTTGGTTCTATTGTTAAAATTTTGTCAAGTTAAGATTTATTGCATGTGTCACATATTAGAAGTAAGTCGCAGCCAGCCTGGGAACGATCCAACTCATCCGGTAAAAAAAAAGTTATAATTATATTACGTGCATAAAAATATAAAATGTTTATTTTTGGGATATATGCTATATGTCTTGTGGCCATCTTATGCTTATGGGTTTGGAAGTCGGTAGGCGCAACCGAGGACCTCTCCACCCGGTGACTTACGACCGGTTTATGATTATGTATGGGTATGGACATCCAGTCCAAGGGCTGTGATTGATCTCTACCGCCCAGTATACTGTGGTTTAGTCTGATCAGGCGCTTACGCTATGTTATGGGCCACTTGCTTAGAAACATTATCTCTACCAGAAAAATTATGATATGTTATGACAGAGCTCTATTGAGCAAAGCTTTACGTATGAATTTTCAGATATGCACGTAGTTATAATTATTCATGATACGATTTTCACCGTACGCTTTACGATACTTTATTTTTACGTTGCATGCGATTTTATGATATATATTACTTGTTATTCATGATATATACATGTTGAGTCTTTAGACTCACTAGACTTGATTGTTGTAGGTATTGATGAGGTCGAGACCGCGGACGGAGACAAGTGAGCGATCTTGGGACAGCAGTAGTAAACCCGAGGACCTCATGATTTAGTTTATGCACATTTTATTATTCAAACTCAGTTTTAATACGTTGGATTATTTTTAAATTGATGTTTACGTTGGATTATTTTTAAATTGTTAGTTGAAAACAATATTTGCTTCCACTGTTATTTTAAAGTTAAAATTATTTACATGTTTATTTTAATTAAATGAGACAAGATAATTATTTATTTAGAAAATTTTAATAATTCCGCAAAATTATGAATACGAAATACGGGCCTTTACAGTTGGTATCAGAGCCTATGATCTTGTAAAGGGTTGTACTACTACTGCTCGCAAGAAACTCATGAAGTCACGTCTTCGGTCTGTAAGTTTTACGATTACGCATTTATTTTAAAGCATGAAATATTTTTACATCTTGATTGCATGAACTGTTTTATGTCAAGATTATGATTATGCAATGTTCACTTAAATTTAAAGAAAATAGTGGGATTATGCATGTTGGTTACGTATGGGTTATAATTATGGAACAGCATGCCTCCTAGACGCCGTGTTGGACGCCCGAGAGGTGATGATGAGCGCCGTCACGAGAACGGCGAAGATCAGAGGCAAAGGGAGAACGAGGAGAGAGATCTACCACCACCTCCTCCACCAGACATGAATGCCCAGATGCTAGCTGGGATGACTTAGTTCTTCGCACAGTTTGCGGGGAACAATGCAGTGGGAGACAGACAGCCGGGACCGGAGGCTATCTATGAGCGGTTCATGAAGATGCGACCAAAGGAATTCTTAGGGACATCCGATCCTATGGCAGCCGAGAGTTGGATTAAGTCCCTTGAGGTTATTTTCGAGTTTATGGGGCTTGAAGATGGAGATAGGGTTCGATGTGCGACCTACCTATTCGGAGGAGACGCTCGCCTATGGTGGGAAGGAGCATCAGTGGCTTTGGATTTGACTACTTTGAGCTGGGAGCACTTCACAGAGGTATTCTATTCTAAATATTTTACTGAGGAGGTGCGTTCGAGGTTGACCACGGAGTTCATGACCCTGAGGCAGGGAGACTTGACTGTTACGGAGTTCATCCGTAAGTTCGAGAGGGGATGTCACTTTGTACCCCTAATTGCTAATGATGATGGAGCTAAATTGAGGCATTTTCTGAATGGTCTACGGCCGATCATACGCCGTGATATTAGGGTGGCTGACCCTACTACCTATGATGTTGTTGTTTCCAGAGCTCTAGTGGCAGAGCAAGACCAGAATGATATTGAGTGCGATCGCCTTGGAAAACGACCATTTCAGGCACCACACCGTCCTCCTCAGTCACAACATCAGAATAAGAGACCTTTCCACGGTCCACCCAAGAACAGAGGGCCGCAGCAGCAACCGCAGGGACGAGCAGTCCCGAGGACAGTGGAGTATCCAGTCTGTGCCAGGTGCTCACGTCGTCATGCTGGGCCATGTATGTATGGTTCGGGAAAGTGTTACAAATGTGGTAGTACTGACCACATATTGAAGAATTGCCCACAGAAGAATCTGCCTACCCAAGGCAGAGTTTTTGCTCTCCATGCTACGGAGACTAACCCGGAGACGATGCTCATGACAGGTATCATAAATCCTTAAGTTGTATTTGAAGTTTAATGTTTTGGGTTAATATTTTGAAATTAGAATTTATGATAGGATTGCATGATCTAATCAGTGTTATTTACGGGAACGTAGGTTAGAAGAACTTTGACCTTTGCATGTCTATAAGCATAGTTCTTGTAAAACTATTGGGTTTAGCATAATATTCCAATCTTTCAGGGAGAATCTTTATAGCCGGTTCCGCTACGAAAGCCCTGATAGATTCAGGGGCTACTCATTCGTTCATTTCAGAAACCTTTGCAAATTCTCTCAAGATCAAATCTATTGGGCTAGACATAGCGTATTCCGTAACATTGCCTTCTGGAGAGGAGATGACAGCCACTACTGCTGATCCGAGATATAGACCTTGAACTTCATGGTAATCTTGTGTATGCGGATCTTATCGTTCTGCCGATGCCAGAATTTGATATCATTCTAGGGATGGACTGGCTATTGAAGAACAGAGTTTTGATTGACTTCCAGCAGAGATCTGTTCTCGTCCGACCGCCGGGGATGGAACAATTATTATTCGAGCCAGACAGGTATTTTAATTTACCGCGTATGATATCTTGTGTCCAGGCTAGGAGCATTTTTAGCTACTCTTGTATCCGTTCCCGAGACGCCCAAACAGTCAGCATCCGATGTTCCAGTTGTCCGGGATTTTCTAGACGTTTTTCCTGATGACGTCTCTGGATTACCACCTGTGCGAGAGGTGGAATTTTCTATTGAGCTTATGCCCGGTACGACACCGATCTCAAAGGCGCCATACAGATTAGCACCGACGGAGATGGCAGAACTCAAGAAACAGATTCAGGAACTTCTTGACAAGGAGTTCATTCGCCCGAGCTTTTCGCCATGGGGCGCACCGATATTGTTTGTGAAAAAAAAGATGGTTCTATGAGGCTCTGCATTGATTACCGGGAGTTGAACAACGTTACAGTGAAAAACAAATACCCACTCCCGAGGATAGAGGATTTATTTGATCAATTGGAGGGAGCTTCGGTATTCTCCAAGATTGATCTGCGTTCTGGTTATCATCAGCTGAGAGTGAAAGACGCCGACATTCTCAAAACTGCTTTCAGGACTCGTTATGGCCACTTCGAGTTTCTTGTGATGCCGTTCGGTTTAACGAATGCGCCAGCGATCTTCATGGATCTCATGAATCGCGTATTCCAGCCATATCTTGATCAGTTCGTGATAGTATTCATAGATGATATTCTCATCTACTCAAAGAATCAAGAGGATCACAGCAGACATCTGACCACAGTACTGCAGACCTTACAAAAGCACAAACTATTCGCGAAGTACAGCAAATGAGAGTTCTGGTTAGAGAAAGTGGCGTTCTTAGGCCACGTCATTCCTAGCAGTGGGATCGAGGTAGACCCGGCGAAAGTTGCAGCAGTCAGAGATTGGGTTGTGCCTCAAAATGCATCCGAGATCCGTAGTTTCCTTGGACTAGCAGGATACTATCGGAAGTTTATTCGAGGATTCTCCTCCATCGCAGTCCCACTCACATCATTGACGAAGAAGAATGTTAAGTATGTGTGGAGCGAGGAATGTCAGAAAAGCTTCGATACATTGAAGCAAGCTCTTATTTCAGCGCCAGTATTGGCCATGCCTTCAGGACCCGGAGATTTTGTTCTGTATACCGATGCTTCGAAACTCGGGTTAGGCGCAGTATTGATACAGCATGGGAAGGTGATAGCATATGCTTCTCGTCAGTTGAAGACTCATGAGAAGAATTATCCTACCCATGATCTAGAGTTGGCAGCCGTAGTATTTGCATCGAAGATTTGGAGGCATTATTTGTAAGGAGAGAAGTGTCAGATCTTCACCGACCACAAAAGTCTCAAATACTTCTTTACACAGAAAGAGTTGAATATGCGGCAGAGGCGTTGGTTGGAGCTAGTAAAGGACTACGACTGTGACATTAGCTATCATCCTGGCAAAGCTAATGTAGTCGCAGACGCGTTGAGCAGGAAAGTTGCAGGGATGGCTCATTTGGTGGTTTCGAGACCTCTTCAGTTTGAGATGCAGAGGTTTGATTTAGAGACATATCCTCGAGGTAGAGTTCCTCATCTATCTACTTTGACGATCCAGTCTTCTCTCTTAGACCGTATTCGCAGTGGGCAGTTAGCAGATGAGCAATTGGCTAAATGGAGACAGAGAGATGAAGCCAAGGGCAGTATCTTGTACACAGTTAGAGACGGTATTGTCAGATATCGGCACAGAATGTGGGTTCCGAACAGCGATTCTATTCGAGAGGATGTCTTATCTGAGGCCCATATGTCGTCGTACTCTATTCATCCTGGGAGTACGAAGATGTACAAAGACCTGCAGTTATTATATTGGTGGCTAGGGATGAAGAGGGATATCAGACGATTTGTTTCCGAGTGTCTGACGTGTCAGTTAGTGAAAGCGGAACATCAGAGACCAGCGGGTATGCTCAAGCCTCTTCCTATTCCCGAGTGAAAGTGGGAGAATGTCACCATGGATTTCGTTGTCGGTCTGCCGAAGTCAGTCAGAGGGTCGAATGCTATATGGGTGATTGTTGATCGTCTTATGAAATCAGCTCATTTCTTGCCTATTAAGACTACTTTCTCCATGATCCAGTATGCAGAGTTATATATCCGGGAGATCGTTAGACTTCATGGCATTCCCGTTTCTATAGTGTCTGACCAAGATCCTAGATTCACTTCATCATTTTGGAAGAGTCTACACTCAGCTATGGGTACGAAGTTGTTGTTTAGCACAGCTTTTCATCCACAGACAGATGGTCAATCCGAGAGAGTTATCCAGATTTTGGAGGATCTTCTGTGTGCATGTGTTCTTGATTTCTCTGGGAGTTGGGAATCAAAGCTACCATTGGTGGAGTTTACCTATAACAACAGTTTTCAGTCGTCTATCGGTATGGCTCCATACGAAGCACTGTACGGTCGCAAGTGTAGATCTCCTATTCATTGGGATGAAGTGGGGGAGAGATCAGAGTTGGGTCCGGAGATTGTGCAGCAGGCTGCTGATGTAGTAGTCAAGATTCGTGATAGGATGAGGACTGCTCAGAGTAGACAGAAGAGTTATGCGGATCAGAGGAGGAGGGATTTAGAGTTTGCTGTTGGTGACCATGTTTTCGTGAAGATTGCACCGATGAAAGGTGTCATGCGGTTCGGAAAGAAAGGAAAGCTCAGTCCGAGATTCATTGGACCATTTGAGATCCTCGACAGAGTTGGAACATTAGCCTATCGTGTTGCTCTTCCGCCGAATCTGGCCGGAGTACACAACGTGTTTCATGTCTCTATGTTGCGGAAGTATATGGCGAATACATCGCATGTCTTGAATTTTGAGCCGTTGCAGCTCACTCCGAACTTGTCTTATGAGGAAAGACCGGTGCAAATTTTAGACAGGCAGGAGAAAAAGCTTCGGAACAAAATGATCAAGCTAGTGAAAGTCAAATGGCTCAATCATTCGGAAGAAGAAGCTACGTGGGAACCTGAGCCAGAAATGAGGAGTCGTTATCCCGAGTTATTCGGTAAAGTTTTAATTTCGAGGACGAAATTCCTTTAAGGGGGGTAGAGTTGTAGAACCCGAAAATCAGATTACGTATAAGTCATGCATAATTTCCATTATTTAAATTAAAAATGAATTTTAAGAAAGTATGAAGTGTTTTATTTATTTTAAAAGTAGATGTTTAGTTTTATCTTTTCAGGATAAATACGCGAGGTCGGACCGGAGTTTGGAGATTAAAGATAAGATTAATAAGATTAATAATAAGAAAATATTCTTAAATTTAATTTAAATCAAAGAATAATTTAAATTAAAGAAAAGAATGTCCTTGGGATTTAATAAATTAATTAGAGCTAAGTTGGTAAATAAATTCTTTTAGGTTCAATATTTAGTTAAAGCTTAAATTAAAATATGTAAACAAATGAGGATGAATTAATCTAAGCATAATATATATTCAAGAAATTAATTATAGCATATAAATATTTAAATTTTAAATACCATGCAAGAGTTTATCCTAAATTCACTAAAATGTATAATGGGTATTTAAAACCTTAAAACAATTAAAATGCAAAGTTTAAATAATAAAATACCATGCAAAAGAGTAATGATTTCGGTCAAGACAATTCAAAAGTATAGTAAATCCATTCAAGTCACACTCATATAGCCTTTAAGGTAAATACAATTCCTCACCTTTAATTCATTAGTTAATAGTAAATTCAAACAAAAAAATATATCTTAATTCTTCCTTAACCCATCATGCTAGTAAATAAACAAAAACATATAGCAAAAATGAGGAAAATAATCGGCCAACAAGGAGAGAAGGAAGCCATTCAAATTCCATTCAACTCCTTTACTTGTAACTCCCCACCTTAATGCATCTTATGACACCTTTAACAACCCTTTTAACACTCACCTTTATTGTCTAGCAACCCCACATTTTTACCTTTGAAAAATATCAGAAATAAGTTACTGAAGTCGTGAGTAGCAGCAAGAATAGGAGCAAAACCAACGGAATAAGGAGTGAAGGAAACAATTCAAACCCATTCAAATTCTTGACTTGTAACTCTCCACTAAATACAATTCAAGACCCATTTAACATCCCCTTGTAACATTCACTTTCAATACCTAGCATTCCATCACCATCACCTTCGAAATACATCAGAAAAATACCAGCTAGAATCGTGTAACAACAGCCGAAAAACAAAGAAGGAAATCCAACTCGGTTCCGTCGCGTCGTATTGTCGTTTTGATTTGTTTTCTTCAAAACAAATTCCAGACATGTATATGTTGCTTCTTTGCTCTTCAATCAAGTCCTATAGGTATTTATAAACCATTATATAATCATGATGCAAGCAATGTCACGAAATTACAGCAACTTTCAAAAAAAAAAAAAATATCTGTACAGCTTTTGTTGGCTCCCTTGTTCTCTACCTCACGGCTTGGTTGTTTTGTTGCGTACAGTGAGTTGCTCGGTTCCAGGCACACATGGATGCTTCTAGGCATGATATAGAGTGTGTTAAGAGGTTGTTTGTCCGTTGGTTTCAGTCCATACAATCAAAAAACAAAGAAATGACAGCAGCATTTCCATGAAGTTACAAATGGTGTCAAGGATTTTTTCATTTGGTGGTTTAGGGTGAGAATTCGAATCATGGCTGTCCTAGAGACTGTAGCCATGGTTAGAACCCTCCCTTAACATGTCTAAGACGTGACCAAGGTGTCCTTTCCAAGCTTGGTTCACTGATCCATCAAAATTTCACCAAAACAACACAAGTGCATTTCGGTTTCCCCCAAATTCTGTAGGATTGTGTTTCGGTTTTTGTGGTGTTGTTTGGATTATGTTTGGCACCTAGTCCATAGCCATGGTTCATACAACACTTCATCATGTCTAGATTGAGCCATGGTCGATCTAATGGCCCTTGGAACGAGACAAGACAGTAAATTATTTCAATACAACACATCATACAGCAAGTGATATTCTCAGCTGGTTTGTTGTGGTTGTCCTAAGTGTTTGCTTGGGTTATGGTTGGATTTTAGCCCTTAGCCATGGTCCAAGTCATGCCTTAGGATGTTGGTAAGAGTCCTTGGGCGGTGGTTCAAGCCCATGACCATTAATTTCAGAGTTTAATTCACAAAAAAAGCAAACTGTTACTGATGCACTTTTACAGCAGCTTTGAGCTTCGGTTTTGGTGCTTGTTTGAGTTCTTGGTTGACTTTTAGCCCATGACCTTGGACTGGACAGTACCTCAATGAGTTACGAAAGTCATGTTTTTGGCCGTTCATGATTTGGTCGAGTTTAGAGGTCGTACGAGAATTTACGGTGAAAGGTGCCAAAATGACTCTTGAAAGAGTGTTTTGTATTTTTGGATTCCTTTCACCTATTTTCGTGTTTTACAGTTATTATGCATATTTTTCAGTATGTTTGGGGTATTTTTAATCATGGTTAAACGTCGGTTAAATGTTGGTTCGGGTTGGTACGAAGCCATGATTAAAAATCAAGTTGTTGGTCCGAATCGTCTTATTTTTGGTTCTATTGTTAAAATTTTGTCAAGTTAAGATTTATTGCATGTGTCACATATTAGAAGTAAGTCGCAGCCAGCCTGGGAACGATCCAACTCATCCGGTAAAAAAAAAAAAGTTATAATTATTATATTACGTGCATAAAAATATAAAATGTTTATTTTTGGGATATATGCTATATGTCTTGTGGCCACCTTATGCTTATGGGTTTGGAAGTCGGTAGGCGCAACCGAGGACCTCTCCACCCGGTGACTTACGACCGGTTTATGATTATGTATGGGTATGGACATCCAGTCCAAGGGCTGTGATTGATCTCTACCGCCCAGTATACTGTGGTTTAGTCTGATCAGGCGCTTACGCTATGTTATGGGCCACTTGCTTAGAAACATTATCTCTACCAGAAAAATTATGATATGTTATGACAGAGCTCTATTGAGCAAAGCTTTTACGTATGAATTTTCAGATATTCACGTAGTTATAATTATTCGTGATACGATTTTCACCGTACGCTTTACGATACTTTATTTTTACGTTGCATGCGATTTTATGATATATATTACTTGTTATTAACGATATATACATGTTGAGTCTTTAGACTCACTAGACTTGATTGTTGTAGGTATTGATGAGGTCGAGACCGCGGACGGAGACAAGTGAGCGATCTTGGGACAGCAGTAGTAAACCCGAGGACCTCATGATTTAGTTTATGCACCTTTTATTATTCAAACTCAGTTTTAATACGTTGGATTATTTTTAAATTGATGTTTACGTTGGATTATTTTTAAATTGTTGGTTGAAAACAATATTTGCTTCCACTGTTATTTTAAAGTTAAAATTATTTACATGTTTATTTTAATTAAATGAGACAAGATAATTATTTATTTAGAAAATTTTTAATAATTCCGCAAAATTATGAATACGAAATACGAGCCTTTACATTAGTGGTCAAATATTTATATTATTCTGATAATAATTAAGCTCCCACTAACCTTCGGGTATTCACAATGGCCCACAATATTCTCAACAAAACTTAATGAAGAGATAACATTGTAAAACCTGAAATACCACTAATGTGAGACATGTTTCAATCTCTATCGTTTTCTTAATCTTGAAATATTAAATATTCATCATCACTAGAGAAGAATTCTTTATGTTGTTCGATGTTGCCTAATGAGACTTTTATTTATTTTGAAGACTCATCTAAAAATGAATGGCAATTGAACCAACTTTTTATGGAATTTATATGATTGGTTTCACAACACACTTTTTAAATGGAGGATGTTGTGAATAGCAATCAATACATATAACTTGTGTGGATGAATGAGCATCATAATGATCAATATTCTGAATTTGATCGCTCCCACTAGCCAAGTCATTTTCAAAAAATTAAAATCAGAGTAATAGAAATATGTTACAAAATTAATGAATACATGCTAATGTTATTAAATGAAGCAATAAACCATATATCATGTTTTACTCATGTAAATCATGATCTACATATGAATCATTGACATAAAAATTGTTTGTGGACTGAATTTTTAATTCAATTAAATTCATACAACTTAATGATATAACTATTGAATTATATTCAATTCTTAATCTATGTGGACAAATTAAGAAAATAATTCAATATTGTATCCTAATTAATTATATTTAACATAACGAAATTTCTTGTGGGATAAATTTCAATGTTTAAATATAATTAATTATAATTTATATCCCTTATAATCAAATGTGATCCTCATAATTTATGTATAATTTTAATTCAATCAAAGATGATGTGGCTACTCTTCAATTAATTAAAATCATACGAATCACTAGGATATTAAATTCTTTATGCATAAAATATTTATTCTTCATAATTATTCATCTCAAAGTACTATCAAAATGATGAATAATTTTATGTAATTTATGTCTGTTATAAGTGTGATTAAAAATTAATGTATAATTTTAATTCAATTAAAGATGTTAGATATTATTTAATAAATTAAAATTATACAAATCACTAAGACATTAAATCACAAATTTTTAAATATTTATGCTCTTAATAAATGTCTTTCATGTGATCCTCAGCCAACTTAATATATAATTTTGCATAATTAAGGGTGTTGTGGCCAAACCTTAATTATTTAAAATTAAACGGTTCACTAGACATAAATTTTGATTTTATAAATGTCCTTTATCTGATCCTTAACCGACTTAATATATAATTTTTCATAATTAAGGGTGTTGTGGCTAAACCTTAATTATTTAAAATTATACGGATCACTGGACAATTTGATTGATTTATTTATTTTTATACTTAATAAATGCCCTTAATGTGATCCAAATCTGACTTAATGTATATATGAAAATCCCTGAAGGATTTAAAATACCTGAAGCACAAAGTTCAAAACCCAGAGAATGTTATTCTGTGAAATTACAAAGATCATTATATGGGTTAAAGCAATCCGGCCGAATGTGGTATAATCGGCTAAGTGATCACTTGATGAAAAAGGGATATGTAAATAATTCAATATGCCCTTGTGTTTTCATTAAGAAAACAACATCCGGATGCGTAATTATTGCTGTATATGTTGATGATTTAAACATCATTGGAACGAATAAGGAAATTCAAGAAGTTGTGTCATACTTGAAGGAAGAATTTGAAATGAAGGATCTTGAAAAAACCAAGTATTGTTTGGGTTTACAAATTGAACAAAAAGAATGTGAAATATTTGTTCACCAGACAAATTATACAGAAAAGATTCTTAAACATTTTAATATGGATAAATCAAATCCTTTAAGTACTCCAATGGTTGTTAGATCATTAAATATAGAAAAGGATCCATTCCGTCCATGTAAAGATGATGAAGATATTCTTGGTCCAGAATTACCATATCTAAGTGCTATCGGTGCCCTTATGTATCTTACAAATTGTACAAGGCCCGATATATCTTTTGTAGTAAATTTATTGGCAAGATTTAGCACATATCCAACAAAGAGACACTGGAACGGAATTAAAAATATATTCCGTTATCTACGAGGAACGACAGACTTGAGACTTTTGTATTCAAAAGATGTTAATCCAAGTATAATTGGTTATGCCGATGCTGGATACTTATCTGATCCACACAAGGCACGTTCCCAAACTGGATATGTATTTACTCGTGGAGGCACTGCAATTTCTTGGCGTTCACAGAAACAAACGCTCGTAACAACTTCATCAAATCATGCCGAGATTATTGCACTACATGAAGCAAGTCGTGAATGTGTGTGGTTAAAATCAATGACCCAACATATCCAAATCTCATGCGGATTATCATTTGACGAGAAGCCTGTGATACTATATGAAGATAATGCTGCATGTGTTGCTCAAATAAAAGAAGGATACATAAAAAGCGATGGAACTAAACATATTCCTCCTAAGTTCTTCGCATTTACCAAGGAGCTTGAGAAGAATAAATATATTGATGTTCGTCACATTCAATCAAGTGAAAACTAATCAGATCTCTTCACAAAGGCACTTCCTACGACAATATTCAGAAAGCACATATATAATATTGGGATGCGCAATCTACGAAATTTGTGGAGAATTGTTCGTGTCAACATGAGGGGGAGTTTACGTGACTGCATTCTTTTTTCCTTACTATGGTTTTTATCCCAATGAGCTTTTCCTAGTAAGGTTTTTAACGAGGCAGTATAAAAACACGTAATGAAGACAATCATTATGATCATCATCACAAGGGGGAGTGTTGAAAAATAATATTTAAAATGTGTGTATTGAATATTTGAATGTTGAAAATAAGAGTTGTAAATATTGAAAATTAGTGTGTGATGATGTAGGTAATGATGAATTTTTTTTTTGGATTATTTGTAAAGATTTTCTATAAATAGATCTCTCATTTGTGAAGAAAATCACAATTGAGTTGAGAGAAAAATATTATAAAATGTGTAGTTTGATAATTTTAAGAGTTTGAGATTTTTACTTTTTACCATAAATTTTTACTTTTTCACAACAGTTTTTGGCTTTTTCTTTCATTTATTTTTTTAGTTTTGTTTTTCTTTTTGTTGTGGGTGTCACAAGCAATTTTTTATATTTTAATTCTTTTTTAAAAAAATTGTTTTTTTTTCATATTTTAATTCTTTATTTTCTTTTAAAAAAACTATTTTTTATCTTGTCATTTTACCTTGTATTAATTTTTCTTGATGTAATTTATATTTTTATACTATATTTATTGTATCCAGTTTTTCCAGCATATTTAGCCAAAAACTTTCAAGCCTAATCTAGGCTATCAATTTTAATATCAATCTTACATGGTGTTTGACAAAACGTATAAATTCTAAAAAATAGCTTATAAATTATTTCAGAGCGTATAAGCTCTCATAATTTTTTTGGTAAAAAAAGTTATAAACATTTTATTTAAACCGTCAATATCTTATTTTTATATTTCACTTCTCAAATAGCCAAATCAAAAATCTGAAACCTCAAAATAGGCCACTTTATGGATTATGGGATCAAAATAAGTACTTTTTCTAATTTCATGATGAGTGAGAAACTATGTTTTTTGAAAAATTATATGACATTAATAAGTCATCTTAATGCAATTCCAATTAAAGACAAACAATTACTGAGTTTATAGTGATCACTCGAAGATCCAGTATTTTTTTACACATTTGGAGTATTCAAATAGTCAAATCAAGCATCTGGATCTCCAAAATAGGTACTTTCTAGGTCAAAATAAATATTTAACCTTGTTTCAAGATGAGAGATAAAATATGTTTTTTTAAAATAAAATGACATGAATAACTTATCATAATGCATTTTTTATGAAAAGACTAACAATGACTGAATTTGTGGTGATTACTCGAAAATATAGTATTTTTTTATACATTTGAAGTATTCAAATAGCGAAATCAAATATCTGATTTCCCATAATAGGTACTTTGTATGTAAAAATAAGTATTTACTCTTATTCCATGATAATTGAGAAATAATATTTTTTAAAATTATATTTTAGATGGAGAAGACATGTGTAATTATGTGGATAAAATTATATATTTATTTAAATAATAAAAGAATAAAAATGTAAATTTGGGTTTACAGAGAGTTAAAACTAAAATTATTGTATTATGAGATACTGAATCTTAAAAGAATGTGGTTAGGTACTGAATCTTAATTCAAACATCGATATAAAGATTTTTCACAAATTTCTCTTTTTTTCAAATTTAAATTTTCTTTTTTAAGAACTATTTTTTATAATGTAATTTTTCCCAGTATCATTTTTCTTGATTTAATTTATGTTTTTATACTATATTTCTTGTATCCTGCTTTTCCGGTATATTCAATCAAAAAATTCAAGCCTCATCTAGTCTATCAAATTTCATATTAATCTTAGATGGTGTTTGAAAAAGCTTATAAGTTCTTAAAAAATAACTTATAAGTTGTTTTAAAGTTTATAAGTTCTCATAATTTATTTGGTAAAAAAATGCAAATAACTTATTTAAGCTGTCAAAATAAGTTGTTTGACAGCTTATAAGTTATTTTAGAAAAATTGAGATACCTCACTTTTTCTCAAAAATATTTTATTTTTATATTTCACTTTTCTAAAATATCCCTATATATCTTCTTAAATCCTGGTATTATACCCATTCTTTATCCCCAGTATATCATTTTTTTAATCAAATTTGCAATTCAATTTTATTATATCTTTTTATTATAATATACAAAATAAAAGTGTTAATACTTTATTGAGTAAATCATTAACTACAATTTTTTAATCAACTTTTTTTATTCATAGACATTTAAAATAATATTAAATATTTTTCTCCAAAGAACATAATTTTTCTAAACATAAATATAAAATAGATTTATTTTTAAAATACTAAAATTATAAACTATATATATAACTACTTACATTAATTCATAATATCATATCTTATAATACTCAACATCTTAACTTCTTTAAGTTCCGTCTCATATTTTTAAATCAAAATTTCTTCTTTACATCAAAATTTGGCCAAGACTAAATCTTGAGTCACAATATATTTATGCGGTTTATCTAAGTCAAGGATGCCTAGTCACAATCCTCAATAGTATGTATCACCTCACAACCTAGCTCAATTAAAATCAAAATATCAATTTTCTAAATTTGTAAGCTCAAATACTCAAAATGCCGCAATTGTATCATAAGATAGATTTATATGACACATATACTCAAGGCTTTTCTTAGTATTTCAAACCTCATAGAATCAAGTGTCTTAGTAAATATGTCTGTAATTCGATTTTTTGTCGCACATATTCCAGAACAACCATTTTCTGGTCAAAAAAATTTCACCTGGATATGCTTTTAAAGAACAAAACATAAACTCATTTATATCATATTTTTAACTCATATTTTTTTAATGATCGATTGACACAAGTAATCTATAGTTTTATGAGTTGATCTAGATCTTCCAAAATTGACAGGCTTGAATAACACCCATTTTTTCAAATCATATATATATATTTATAGCATATTGGTCTTATGTGTCCAAATATTCCACAAAAATAACAAATAAGAACAAATTTGGTACACTTACCTGAAATATTTGAGTCAATGACTGCTTCATCGTGATTTCTTACACAAATTAATGTCCGTGAGATAGAAGTGTTTCCATCAAATCATAGTCCAGTTTGATCTCCTTTGTGCCTTTTCAAGATAATGTGCTTTCTTCATCAATTCTAAATTTCTATTACAGACGATATTCCACAGCTTATACATTGATGCATAAGTTTCCATGACTTCTTCTGCCTCTACGTCACTTAGGTTCATCTTCATATGAGTCATTTTACGTCTTTGTGTCTAACTATCTCCGCAATGTTTCATTGTGTGTTGTAAAAGTCTCTGCGACATGTTCTAGGCATATGTCTTCTAACAGTTTCTTCCCCAACAGAACTGTGTGCACATTCTTGGAAACATGATTGCTTACTTGTTCCTCGTTTTCTTCTTGAATTTCATTTGATTCAACATCACTCCATGTAAAGTTCATCGCCTTGTTCTTGTTTTTCAGGGTGTTTTCACATTCGGCTTGAATGTGTCCATATCATTTGCATGCCCTGCACTATATACCTTTGGGCTCATTCTTCCCTTCTCCTCTATCCAATTTCTTCTTGTTTTTCTTGAAATTTCGAATATTATACGACTTATTAGTGTTTGGGAAAGATCTACCTTGATTGTTCATTATTTTCAAAATTTTAGAAAAGTTCTTAGTGAGTAAAGCAAAAGATTCAACCAAGTCATCATCATTTTCAGACCTGTAACTAGCCTCACGATTTTGGGACTCGACTTTAAAAGACAACCTTTTCCTTTTCTTTCTGCTCAAACTTAATTTCAAATGTTAGTAAAGATCCAATCAGTCTGTCCGACCTAGGGATGACAACTTTCCTCACGGGTTTGGGGTCCCACGGAGAAAACCCGAAACGAAGATGGGGATCCCTGATTTTTTGGGTTCGGGTTCAAATCCCCGATGTAGTTCGGGACGGGTATGAGATTACTATCTTCATCCTCGAATCCGTCCCGAAAATAATATAAATAATAAAATAATAGTATTATTAGTATCAATAATATATTAATTGTTGGAAACTTAATTTCGGATGTTTGATAAATTTAGCGATTAAAGATTGAACTAACTGATCAAGAAGACTGAATAGAACTGATCCAAAATATACGCAAAATATATTAGTTGCCTAACTGAATATTAGTATGCAGACAAAGGCAACTGAACTAAGCTAGCTGAAGTGTGTAGTCGACTGGATGATCAGTTGGAACTGATCAGTCTTACTGCAATCAGTTGTGAGCTATCAGCTAATTCTATCGGCTGTGTCAAACAGATAGTTTGAATGTCATTAGTTAAGAAATGTAACTATCAAACGACAACTGTACAAAAGCAGACTGTAACATGTAGTGGGAACGCCGCATATCTGCAATGCTACAGTGTACGACTGTCAGAAGGATATTGACGTGACAAACAACAAATAGAAAGATTCAAACACATTCATTTTTACCGTTGGAAGCAAAGATTATAAATAGCCGTGAAGAGCAGCTGAGAAAATAAGTGACATATAGAACCAAGTTGTTATTCTGTTGAAATTCTCACTAAGGTTTCTATTCATACTCAAAGATTTCAAAAGCTCACACTTAGCGTATATATTCATAGCATTCAAAGGCTATACATTGAGCTTACAAGCACAAACATATATCGTTGTATTATTCGATCTTAAAAAGATCAGTTGTGCTAAGTAGTTTCAGATCAATTGAGAACTGATAAACTCTATTGAAACTAAGAGTTTCAGTTTGACATTGTTAAGTCCAAAACTGAAGAGGGTCTATACAAATCTTGTATTGATCAAAGTTTTTTAGTGAATATCCTATCTTATAGATAGAAGGGGTGACGTAGGAGTGATTGAAATCTCCGAACTTCCATAAATCTAGAGTCTCTAAATTTCAGTTATATTTTATCTGTCATTCAGTTTATTTCCGTATTTTCATAAGTTAAGTGATTGATATTGATATAACATGATTCCCGAGTTCAGTTTATCACTAAACTGACTCATCATTTGAAAAGATGTTATAATTGTCGAGTGTTTATTCAACCCCCATTCTAAACACACTTTCATCTACCAACTGATCATATCAAGTGGTATCAGAGCAGTTGAATCTTGTTTCTGAATATTCCTATCTACAAAATCTGATCACCATGTCTTCCTTCAACAAAATTCCAATGTTCTCAAGAGAAGAGTTCGATGACTGGAAGATTAGAATGCGGGCTCATCTAGCTGCACAAGATGATGATATGTGGTATGTCATTACTGACGGACCCATGAGAATATTGAAAGCAAATACTGATGTGGCCATAACTGATGGTGCACCCCATCGCATTGAAAAACCAAGAGAAGAATGGACGGCAGAGGACAAAAGAAAAGCAAATTTGGACAATGTGGCCAAAGATATCTTGTGCAAAACGCTGGAGAAAATCACTTTCAGCAAAATAAAGATGTGCAAGACTGCAAAAGAAATCTGAGAGAAGCTGATCCAGCTCTGGGTAAGGGAATAAGCAAACCAAAGAGAATAAACTCTCAGTTTGTGTTCAAAAATTCGACAACATCAAAATGAAGATTGGAGAATCTATGCACAAATATGATAAAAGAATCGGTGGCATAATGAATGAACTGAATGTACTTGAAAATGTGTATTCAAATAAAGAAGTTGCACTGAAATTTGTTCGAGGTCTTTCCAAATAATGGGATGTTAAGATCATGTCCATGCGAGAATCAAAGGACCTAAATAAAGTCGAACTTCACGACTTATTTGCTGATTACGTACATTAAATCAATTAATTTGCTTTTCCTTCTTGTTTCCTTGTGTGTGCGTGTGTTGTATTGAGGGAGAGAGTTTGGAGTGATAGGGGTGTGAGGCGTGGGATATATGGCATGGGGTAGGGTTTTTTGTACTTTAAATAATAAATAAAAACACTATCAAAATCTTAGGCCCATTAACAAAGTTAATTAGGCCCATTAAACCCCTTAGTGCAATTAAAAATTATTTTTTTAATAAAATTTGTGAAATTATTAGTCGGATTGTCCAAAGTTTCGTATTTTTGTTGAAAATCCAACACCGATAAAAATTACGTCTCGGTATATAAAATCACATCAAAACTCCTTATTTTCAAAAATAGAAAATAGTATCAACCATATTTTAAATAATTAAAAACAATTATTTAATAAAATATTTTTATTTTTCAGTCATCGGTCTCCGTTCCTCGATCGCAACATGAATAACCCTTAAAAACTCATTTTAATGCATATAAGTAGAAAAACTACTAAAACATCATATAAAAATATCTCATAATCAATTTAGTAATTAAAATCAATTAATTAACTATTTTCCATATTTCCTAGATTTACATGCAGTTGGATTACGTCGTCTTAATTTTTGACCTTACAGCACACGCATAAGAAAGGGCTGGAACGAAAACTGCACATGTTGGGCACTAGGGTTTCGGCTAGGATAAAGCGGTAAGTGCGATTCGACAAGGGCTTGACCAGGGCTCGTGCTGGACGTGGTTAGGTGTGATGTCATGTGCAGCGGCTAGGGAAGAGTCCATGCAAGATAGGACTCTTCCCATGCGACCCGAGAGCAGCAACTGTGCAAGTGTTGTCACGGCTTGGACAGGGGGTCCAGGCTAGGTCTGAGTGGGGTCCAGTGAGGGTCATGAGGGCTCGGGCTCGGGCTCGGGTGGTGGCTCGGGTGAGGAGTCCTCGTCGAGTTGGAGTCTTGTTTGCATGTGACGGCCGCAGCTCGTGCTGGTTCTTCCAGCGTAGGCTAGGGGCTGGTTTATCTAGTCAGGTCTAGTTAGTAGGGTCCCTAGGTGGTCTGGTCAGGGGTTGGCTCAAGGTGGCTCGGGTGTGGTTCGAGAAAAACGAGAGATGGTTCGAAGGGTTTAGCCTAGGTTCGAGTTAGGGATAGGAGAAAGAAAAAAGATCGAGCCATGGTCCACGAGGGTCGAATCATGGTTCACGAGGATAATTTAGGTATAAAAAGTCTATGTTTAAAATTTGAGAAGAAAATATTAAAGTTTGAATTAATTCGGGATTAAAACACTTCACGAATTAGTAAATAGGAAATTAAATCGAAAGCCTCAAATTTAAGCTAAATAAAAATATTAAAAATTATATTTAAGCTTAAATAATTATTTGGGATAGTCTCGAATTAATAAAAGTGAGGAAAAATCAAAATACGGAAAATTATGCTTCTAAAGGGAAAACGATCATTTTACACCTGAAAAATGTTAGACGTCGCCGCAGTGCCCTGAATGCTGTAATATATGCTAAAATGTTATTTTAAATGTTTATGGAATTTTATGATGAAACATAAAGGTAAAATATGTGTTACATGCTTGATTTAAAAGAAAAATGATATATATATATATATATATATATATATATATATATATATATATATATATATATATATATGCATGAATTTTTATAAGTGATGAAAATACTATACGTTGAAGGAAGTGAAGTGATTGTGGTTAATACGATGATTATGATGATATGTAAGGCCAAGGCTCAGTTGACGAGTGAGAGTGTCGCTGATGTCCCCGCCGCCCAGTACTGTGGTTACACGTAGATGGATTCATCAACCTTCAGCTGATACGAAAGTCACAATTTACGATCCGAATTCAATAAAAAAAAACGTATATGTATATGATGAATGAAATATAATATGATGAATGTAAAATGTTTAAGTTTATGCATGTTCATGAAAAGCTATTTTAAGTAAAGGTATTTTTCATTATTGCATGTGAATGTATATGTATTATTTGTTATCGTGGTTAAAGTTTGCTGAGTCAATAGGCTCACTAGTTGTGATCGATGCAGGTGAGCATGATATTGATGTTTTTGAGGGACTTGATGATTGATCTTGCTGGACTGAATGCGCACATAACCCAAAGACCAGCGCTAGTTTTCTGCAATTTAAGTTAAATTTATTATTTAAATTTACGTTAAAGATTTTACGACATTTATGATGATTTTGAGTGGTTTTTAAGAGGATGTTAGAGTTAGTTTTATTTTGAAATATTTCTAAGTTAGGTTTATAAACGATTGACGATTTTATGTTTTGAATTCTTCCCTTTGAATTTTCAAATATAATTGGTTGGCTTATTTTTAAAATGGTGTCAAAATAATTTTGTGTGTGTGTGTGTGTGTGTATGTATATATATATATATATTCGGCAGAAGTTTTAGAAAGAAAAAAATTCCTAGTACTTTTTAAGAAAA
The DNA here is from genome assembly GCF_025594145.1 of Primulina tabacum. Taxonomy (NCBI): domain Eukaryota; kingdom Viridiplantae; phylum Streptophyta; class Magnoliopsida; order Lamiales; family Gesneriaceae; genus Primulina; species Primulina tabacum. Next base: position 47,739,780 of record NC_134550.1, on the reverse strand, counting down.
ACGAGTAGTGAACGTTTCAGTTATGGCCCTGATACGGTGATTTATAATAACCGTTAACGTGATCTCGCCTCTTAGAAGATTAAAAATAATGACTGATCAGTAAACAATGGAAAATAATATGAATTTTAGTGTCATTTGTTAGTTCCGCTCTGATTTTATATTTGATATGCAATTCTTTGAACCATATAAACATGTGTTTCTTTGTTATTTGTTATAATTGATCGGGTATTTCACAAAATACTCGTCACTTAATTGTCTTCTCTGGATAAGAATAAGAACAAATTGACAACGAGGAACAAGATATGTTTTGGAGATGGTAATCAACTTCAGAGTTCTATTTTAATTTGCTTTAATTCGATTGTAATCCGCTTCCACACATATGTATTTGGTTTTCTTATAATCGTAAACACAATTTTTATTTTTTCCCGAAAAAGACCATCTGATTGTATATTGTACTACGAATTTTATTATTTCATTTATTAAACAACGTCCACCTGTGACAATTTTTTAGGTAAAAAGATATTGATCCAAATCGAGTACAAAGCAATGAAATTAACATAGAAATTTAATTAATCAGATTACATATAATTATGGCTGGTCAGAAATGTACCCGTTGTAATGCCCGAGATTTTGAATTATTGTAATCTGAAAATGATATATTGATAATTGATGTGATTATAGACGGAAAAGATCAGACCGGAGAAGAAATTGATATGTGCGAGGACTGAGCCCTCGCGCATATGCGCGACCCAGCAGCGCGCATATGCGCGAGGTAGGCAGAGAACCTCGCGCATATGCGCGACCAAGACCCGCGCATATGCGCGAGTATGGCAGAGAACCTTGCTGCATATGCGCCGGGAGAGGGCGCGCATATGCGTGAGCCGAGGAAATGGAAAATGCCGAGACAGAGTGTCTCGCGCATATGCGCCAGAGGAGGTCGCGCATATGCGCGAGACGTGTTGCACAAAGATGAAGCCATTTGCCCCTTACCATGCAAGATATATATAATTTGTCTTCATTTCTTCAAATGTTCAGCAAGAAAACGAAAGAATCTCAGGGAAAGCTTCAGGTTTCTTCACGTACTAGAATTTGAAGATTACGAAAAATTTGTCTGTCCGATTTTCAATCCGACTGCAGTACCGTGTTCCTATCGACAAGAGCTTCAACTGGATGTAAGTTTTCTTATGTTTTGATATGATTTGAAAATCTGATATGAGACAAATCATGATATGACTGTTATTATCTGTTCCTGAGATTGTTGGCATTGAATAATTGAAATCAGATCGAAGAACGGACACCGTATGAAATTGTTATGATTTTCAGAATTGATTTGATTGAGATTATACAGATTTGATATCAGATTGTGTTTATTGATCGATTATGAGTTGTTGAGATTGATATATGTTGATTTGTATTGCTGGATATATTGAGATTGTGCAGTTATGCCGTTGAAACAGAATTAGATTGAGTTCTGATTATATCCAGTATTGAATTGAGTTTTATATTTATATTGTATTCCTCGATATTGTCATTGCCAGATTGGGTATTGACAGATTCGAATTCGAGACTTCGACTTCGTCAAACCGAGAAAAGAAAGGTATAAATCAATGTTGAACCGGGAAGATACGACTCGAGTTTGATTTGACTTGAGTTTCTCAAAACCACATACTTTACTTTATTGCATTGATATTTGCAATTCATGAGATTGATATGTTTAGTCTATTGATTTATAGCAAAGCATGTGTTGAGTCATTGGCGGAGGTGCCAAGTCTTTGGCGGATGTGCCAAGACACTGGATGTTGGTTTATATTGATGTTGCGTAGAAGCAAATCGGCTTCTATTGTGGAGATTCGATATATTGTGCCAATGTCCTGGAACCGGGATCCCTAGATTAGAGATGAGTCGAGTCTGAGATGATAAGTCACGAGTTTATTTACAGCTTTATATCGATTCATGTCTTTCAGATTTTGATACATGTTATTGATATCTGTTTCATGTTTTTATATATGTTTATATGATAGCATGTATACGTTGTTTATAGCTGGGAATTATATTCTCGCCGGGGTTATCCGACTGTTGTTGTGTTTGTATGTGTACATGACAACAGGTGGGACAGGATCAGGGTCACGAAGATGATGATAGATTCAAGATTAGCGTGGAGATCCGGACTTAGAAATAGAATTGGTTTCAGCACTTGATGTAGTTGTTGAACCATTAGTTTGAGACAAATGTGTTTTGTACAGGACTTGTACTTTACTGTTGATATGTATATCAGATTGATTATCTTATGTTCCCCATTTATGTATTTTAAAAAAAAAAATTAGACCCAGATTAATTAATTGATCCTAATGATGATTAAGAAGACGAATTATGTTCGGGTCCCACAGCAGGTGGTATCAAAGCAGTAGGTTCCTTAGACTGAGATAGAAACTAGTGAGCGGGGTAGATTGAGTTTTATTTCCTACTTTTATGTGCTAGCATGACAGCATGTTTTACTGCTTTGAAATACATGTTTACCTGATTATCTGATTTGATTGGAAACATGTGTTGTGGAGAATGAATCAGAACCGATTCTTGATCAGCAGTAAGATGATCAGAGGAGGACTGAAATAGATTTGTTGTATTTGGTTGCTAACCCTTTTGATAATCAGATATGCCTCCTCGAAGAGTTCCAGAACAGGGTAGTACTTCGGATAATCCGATGGATGTTACAGCAACTCCGATGGAAACACTACTGAAGAGGTTTCAGTCGATTAAACCGTCGACTTTGAAGGGTACAGAGAATTCTGTTGAGTGTGAAAGTTGGCTCGATGACATTGAGACGCTGTTTGATTCCCTTGATTATACAGACGAGCGTAGAGTCCAACTGATTGGGCACCAGTTGCATGATGTTGCGAAGAATTGGTGGATCACGACTAAGAGGGCCTTGGAGCATCGAGGATACAGTTATCACTTGGAAAATCTTCAAGACTGAATTTTATCAAAGATTTTTCCCAGTATCGTACAGGAAAGACAAAGGAGCAGAGTTTGCTAATCTGAGACAGGATCAGTTAAACATTGAAGAGTATGTGACTAAGTTCTCAACATTGCTACGATTTGCTCCACATGTTGCTGAGAGTGATGAAGCTGCTGCTGATCAGTTCATCAACGGACTGAATCCTAAGATCTTTACTTTGGTAAACACTGGGAGACCGAATAATTTTGCTGATGCCCTGAACAGAGCAAAAGGAGCTGAAGCTGGCCTGATTATGAAGAAAGGAGCTTCGTATGTTCCTCCAGCACCGAGACCACAGCAACGACCTTTTACTCAGTTTCAGCAACCCCCTCCCAGATTTGAGAGTGGCAGTAGCAGCGGTGGGAAGAAAGATTTCTTGAAAGCCCGAGGAAAATAGTTCAAGAAGTCAGAGAGCAGTTCAACTAGCTCCAGCGGTTCTCGACAGAGCCAGAGTAGTACAGGGGTCTGTTGCAGAACTTGCGGAGGGAGACATCCCACAGAGCAATGCCAAGGAGCATTTGGTAGTTACCACATCTGCAGATAGCAGGGACATTTTGCAAGAGTATGTTCACAGAGAGGTTCCCAGAGATCCCAGGGAGCAGAATCATCTGGATCAGTGGCTCAGACTGATAGACGATCATTAGCTGTTCAATCCTTCCAGCCACCACCGACTACTAGTCAGTCATAGCAGAGACCAGGAGGAAGCCAGACTGTTAGCCAGCCTCCGAGACAGCAAGCCAGAGTATTTGCTTTGACTGAAGAACAAGCTCATGAAGCACCAGATGATGTTGTTGCAGGTAACTGTTCTTTATGTGGTTATCCTGCCTGTATTGATTGATACGGGTGCATCTCATACATTTATTTCTGAAAGATTTGCATTGAGTCATGCATTGCCTGTTGAGTCTTTATCTATTGCAGTATCTATCACTTCATCTTTGGGAAGAGGTCTTGTATCAGTGACGTCTGTTAGACATTGTATGCTACAGTATGATGGCCATGAGATTGAGTTAGACTGTATAGTACTTGGGTTGTCTGATTTTGACTGCATTATTGGTATCGATATGCTGACCAAGTACAGAGCTACCGTAGATTGTTTCCAAAAGATTGTGAGATTCAGACCTGAGATGGCTGATGAATGGAAATTTTACGGTAAGGGTTCTAGATCGAGAATTCCTTTGATATCTGCATTATCTATGGCTCGATTATTACAGAAAAGAGCAGAGGGATTCCTTGTGTATTCAGTTGACGTACTGAAATCGAGCCCATCATTGGCTGATTTGCCAGTGGTATGTGAGTTTGCTGATGTATTCCCAGTTGAGATTCTGGGTTTGCCTCCAGTCAGAGAGATAGACTTCAGCATTTAATTGGTACCAGGTATAGTTCCGATCTCTAGAGCTTCATACAGAATGTCACCAATTGAACTGAAAGAATTGAAAGATCAGTTGGAAGATTTACTGGCCAAGGGTTACATCAGACCGAGTGTTTCTCCTTGGGGTGCTCCAGTATTTTTTGTGAGGAAAAAGGATAATCCAATGAGACTCTGCATTGACTACCGACAACTGAATAAGGCTACGGTAAAGAATAAATACCCTTTGCCTCGTATCGATGATTTATTTTTTATCAGTTGCAGGGTTCTTCTGTCTATTCCAAGATCGATCTGAGATCTGGATATCATCAGCTGAGGGTCAGAGATTCTGATATATCGAAGACAGCTTTCAGAACCAGGTATGACCATTATGAGTTTATTGTCATGCCATTTGATTTAGCCAATGCTCCAGCTATATTTATGGGTCTGATGAACCGTGTATTTCAGAAGTATCTCGATGATTTCGTGATTATTTTTATTGATGATATTCTAATATATTCGAAGAATATGATTGATCATGTTGAGCATTTGAGAACTGTGTTGAGAATCCTGAGAAAAGAGAAATTGTATGCAAAGCCGTCGAAATGTGAGTTTTGGCTGAGACATGTTGTATTTATGAGTCATATTATATCTGGAGATGGTATTTATGTCGATCCTAGCAAGGTTGAGGTCGTGATCAGTTGGCCGATTCCGACATCTGTGCCAGAGATACGTAGTTTTATGGGTTTAACAGGTTATTACCGTCGATTCATTAAATATTTCTCGAGCATTGCTAAGCCTATTATTCAGTTGACTCAGAAGAAAGCACCATTTGTATGGTCTGAAGAGTGTGAGTCCAGTTTCCTTGAGTTGAAGAAGAGATTGACCAGTGTTCCTGTGTTGACTATTCCGTCAGGTACTGATGATTTTGTTGTTTATTGTGATGCTTCTCACAGAGGATTGGGTTGTGTTTTGATGCAGCGAGGACATGTTATTGCCTATGCCTCGAGACAATTGAAGCCACATGAGTCTCGCTACCCAATTCATGATCTTGAATTGGCAGCCATCGTCTTTGCATTGAAAATATGGCGACACTATCTATACGGTGAGAAGTTTGAGATTTATTCTGATCACAAGAGTCTGAAATATCTGTTTTCACAGTCAGAATTAAATATGAGGCAACGAAGATGGCTTGATTTACTGAAATATTTTGATTATGAAATCAAATACTATCCGGGAAAATCGAATGCAGCAGCCGATGCACTGAGTCGAAAGGTATGTTCTTTATCCTTATCGACGATTGGTGTTTCAAATTTGATTGAAGATTGATGTTTGTCTGGATTAACATTTGAAACAGATTGTAAACCGTTGAGATTGTATACTGTTCAAGTTGAACCAGAGCTAATTTTGAAAATTAAAGAAGCTCAGAAAGTTGATCAAAATGTTCAGAACTCGATTTCGATGGTCAGAGCGGGACATCGATCAGAATATCAGGTACGTGATCATGTACTGTATGTGAATAATCGTCTTGTTGTGCCAGATGTTTCAGATTTGAAACTACAGATATTGTAAGAAGCGCACAGTAGTCGATTCAGTATTCATACTGGTGGCAGAAAGATGTATAATGATTTGAAAAGACAATTTTGGTGGAAACAAATGAAGGCAGATATTGCAGAGTTTGTATCAAAATGTCTGAATTGCCAACAGGTGAAAGCCGAAAGGAAGAAACCAGGAGGTTTGTTGCACAGCTTGTCTATTCCCGAATGGAAATGGTATCACATTTCTATGGATTTTGTGGCGAAGCTACCGCGTTCCTCCAGAGTTTGTGATGCGATTTGGGTCGTTATCGACAGATTGACCAAATCAGCATGTTTCATTCCGTACAAGATGACATACAGACATGACCAGATGGCAGAGATCTATGTCAGAGAAGTGGTCAGATTTCATGGAGTGTCGAAGTCGATTGTATCAGACCGTGATCCTCGGTTTACTTCGCATTTTTGGCACAGTTTGCAGCAAGCTCTAGGTACGAAGTTACATCTGAGTACCGCATGACAGTCCACAGACTGACGGACAGTCAGAGCAGACTATCCAGACATTGGAAGATATGTTGAGAGCTGTAGTGCTAGATTTTGGCACGGGTTTGCAAGAATATTAGCCACTTTGTGAGTTTTCGTACAACAACAGCTATCAGACGAGTATAGAGATGGCTCCATTTGAAGTGTTGTACGGCAAGAAGTGCAGATCTCCTCTTTATTGGGACGATATTTCTGAGGTACCTGAGATTGGGCCTGATATGATCCGAGAGATGACTGAGAAAGTGAAGCTGATTCAGAAGAGAATGAAGACAACTCAAGACAGACAGGCCAAATATGCCAATGTTCGACGTCGACCTCTAGTATTTGACACAGGAGACCGAGTATTCCTGAAGATTTCTCCTTTCAGAGGTGTTGTCAGATTTGGCAAGAAAGGAAAGTTGTCTCCACGATACATTGGGCCTTATGAGATTCTCGAGAAGATAGGAGATCGTGCCTATCGTCTCGCCTTACCGCCTTCTCTATCTGGAATACATGATGTCTTTCATGTATCTTTATTACGAAATATCTTCCTGATGCATCTCATATTCTTCAGCCAGACGAGGCCGAACTTGATGAGACACTGAGTTATTTTGAAAAGCCGATCCAGATTCTTGATCGTAAAGAAAAACAACTCAGGACGAAGACTATTCCGCTTGTGAAAGTTCAGTGGAGTCGTCATGGCATCGAAGAAGCTACCTGGGAGGCAGAATCAGATATGAGAAAGAAATTCCCAGAGTTATTTCACTGATGTGAGTTTACTGTTTAGTTTATGTCATACATTTCTTATTGTATCTGATTTGATATCTGATTTGATTGTCTGTGATTTCGGGGACGAAATCAGATCTTAGAGGGGGAGAAATGTAATGCCCGAGATTTTGAATTATTGTAATCTGAAATGATTTATTGATAATTAATGTGATTATAGACGGAAAGAATCAGACCGGAGAAGACCGGAGAAGAAATTGATATGTGCGAGGACTGAGCCCTCGCGCATATGCGTGACCCAGCAGGGCGCATATGCGCGTGGTAGGTAAAAAACCTCTCGCATATGCGCGACCAAGACCCGGGCATATGCGCGAGTATGGCAGAGAACCTCGCGCATATGCGCCGGAAGAGGGCGCGCATATGCGCGAGCCGAGGAAATGGAAAATTCCGAGACAGAGTGTAAGGCCCGAGATTTTATTACTGTGATCTGAGATTAATCTGAAATGATTTATTTATTAATTGAGATGATTATAGATGAAACGGATCAGACCGGGAGAGCCGAAAGAAGATTTGATATGTGGTGCAAGAAAAGTCCCCGCGCACATGCGCGACGTGTTGGGCGCACATGCGCGAGGAAGACAGAACCTTGCGCGCATATGCGCGGTTTGAGGGCGCGCATATGCGCGAGGTGTCCATTAGGCTAGGAGAGTACTCGGCGCATATGCGCGACGTAGATGGCGCACATGCGCGTGATGGGCAGAATGTTCGGCGCATATGCGCGGAAATGATTGGCGCATATGCGCGAGAAGACAAAATGCTGGTTCGAACAACCGGATGTAACGCCACCCCGATTGGGAGAGTAGGTGGGAGACCTGTTACATCTTATTCACACCGGGATCCCTAGACTTAGATACGAGTCAAGTTAAAGAGTAAGAATCAGATTGTTTTATCTGTATTCACTAATGTGTCATAATTACTGATTATGTGTTATGATTTGTGTTAATGGCATGACATGCATGTATACATGTTTTATACTGGGATTTATTCTCACCGGAGTATCCGGTTGTTGTCTTGTTTTGTATGTGTACATGACAACAGGTGGGCCAGAACCGGGGTCAAGAAGATGAGTTAGAGTGGTGATTCCGGACTTATTGGAGACTTGGTTTAATACTTGAAATTTAGTAGTTGAACCTTAGACTAGTTTGAATAACTGTTGTACCTTATTGTACTTTTATACTGATATGTATATTAGTTAAATTCAATTACGTTCCGCACTTACATTTTTAAAAAAGAAAAATTTTTAGACCCTGTTTATCTTAATTGATAATTAAATCTCAAATATGATTAAGAAGATGATTAGCGTCTGGGTCCCCACAACAGGTGGTATCAGAGCGATAGATCCTTTAGATTGAGATAGAAGAGAATGAGCGCGGTAGATAGATTGAGTTTTCTTTCCTTGCATGTGATTGCTAGCATAAGATTTATTTTAATGTTGATTTACATTATGTATGCTTGCATGATACTATGATTTACTGCTTTGAAATACATGTTTACCTTATTATTTGATTTGAGTTGGTATTATGTATTATGGAGTATGAATCAGATCTGATTCATGATCAGCAGTAAGATGATCTGAGAAAGAATGGAACAAGTTTGTAGTATTTGGGTTACTAATGGTTTTGGTAATCAGATATACATCCTAGAAGAATGCCAGAACGGGGCAGTACTTCGGTTGAACAGATAGATATATCAGAAACTCAGATGGAAATACAGTTGAAGAAATTTCAGTCGTTTCAACCGCCGATGTTGAGGGGTACTGAGATGTCTGAAGAGTGTCAGAATTGGTTAGATGACATAGAACTATTGTTTGATTTGCTTAAGTATTCAGATGAACAGAGAATTAAACTGGTATTTCACCAATTACGAGAGGCCGCCAGGAGTTGGTGGATTATAATCAAGGGAATATTAGAACAACGTGGTACTGTAATCACGTGGGAAGTCTTTAAAGCCGAATTCTATCAAAGATTTTTCTCAGTTTCATACCGAGAAGACAAAAGAGCAGAATTTGAGAATTTGAGACAAGGCCAACTGAATATTGAAGAATATGTTGCTAAATTCTCTACTCTACTGCGTTTTGTTCCTCAGATAGCTGGAAATGATGAAGCTGTAGCTGAGCAGTTCATCAAAGGATTGAATTCAGAGATAGTTGCATTGATAAATATGCAGCGACCTTACCATTTTGCTGATACTTTGAGTAGGGCAAAAAGAGCTGAGGTGAGTCTGATTTGACAACGAGAAAGGTTAGATGTGATTCAACTCCCTCTTAGATTTGATAAAGGCAGTACGAGTGGAAAGCAAGATTTGCTGAAAGCTCGAAAGAAACCGTTTAAGAAGTTAGGGAGCGGACTGAGCGGTTCATCTAGCTCCAGTGGTTCCAGCCCAAGTTATACTGGAGTGTATTGCAGGATTTGCGGAGGGAGACATTCCACAGAGCAATGCAAGGGAGTGACTGGTAGTTGCCATATTTGTAGACAGCCGGGACACTTTGCTAGAGTTTGTCCTCAGAGAAGTTCCCGAAGATTTTAGGGAGCAGAAGACCGAGGAACAGACACAGGACACACCTGATGATATAGTGGCAGGTACTGTTCTTTTATGATTATATTGCATAGGTATTGATATATACTAATGCATTTCCTACGATTATCTTTGACTGAATTGCATTGAGATATGATGTATCTGTGGAGTCTGTTTGTACTGTAGTATTAATTCTCTTATTTTTTGGGAAAGAAAGATTGATATCAGAGATTTCTGTGAAATATTGTATACTACAGTAAGATGAGAATGAAGTCGAGTTAGATTATGATGTACTTGTGTTTTCTGATTTGACCGCATTATTGATATTAATATGCTGAACAAGTACAGAACTATTGTAGATTCCTTCCAGAAAAATATAAGATTCAGACCAGATAGGGCTGCTGAGTAGAAATTCCACGGTAAGGATTCTAGATCTAGAATTCCTTTGAGATCTGTATTGTTTATGACTCGATTGATACAGAAAGGAGCAGATGGTATCCTTATGTATTCAGTAGACATGCTGAAATCGAGCCTAGTACTGGCAGATTTGCCAAGTGATGTACGAGTTGGTTGACGTCTTCCTAAATAAGATTTTGGATTTGCTTTATATCAGGAAGATAGATTTCAGAATTGAATTGATACCAGGTACTGTTTGTATTTTAGAATTCAGTACAAAATGATATTGAATGTACAGAATGTCACTGAATAAATTGAAAGAATTGAAAGATCAGTAGAAGAGTACTGGCCAAGAGTTACATTTGATTTAGTGTTCTCTGTGGCATGTTTCAGTATGTTCAGAGGTATTCTAATGATTTATGCTTATTATATCTATGATATTTGGATATATTTGCAGTATCTGATTGATTGAATCGAATATCTGAAGATTGTATTGAATACTCTGAGAATTGTGATTATTGTATACAGAAATTATTCAGAAAAGAATCTTGCTTGAAACAGATTGTATTCAGAATAAGCGATATCTGAAGTTAATATACCGATTGATTTTGACACAGTTGAGATTGTGATCAGTGACTGAGAACGATACCGATATCAGAAAGATCAGAAATTTCAGAAATGTTAGAAATTTATTTGTCTGAGTTTGCAGATTATCTTATCCGATTATGTTTTGAACTCCTTGGGAATTGTTAGCTTCTAGATAAGTATTTGATACAGATTATTCAAACCGAATCAGAGCTGAATTCGAGAATTTCGGCAGTTCAGAGATTTAACCAAAATGTTCAGAACTTAAATTCGATAATCAGAGCAGAACATCGATCAGAGTGGCAGATATGTGATTTTACTGTATGAGAATGATTATCTTGTGATATCAAATGTTTCAGAATTGCACGACAAAATTTGATATCGATAGTCAGAACCGAATACCAGGTAGGTATATTTTTTTTAATTTATATTATTAACTGATTTGTTTGTACCAAATAGTTCGAATCTGAAATGACAGATAGTGTCAAAAACGCACCGTAGTGGATTCAGTTTTCATTTTGGTGACTGAGAATGTATGATATTCGAACAGATAGTTTTGATATAGACAGATTAAATCAGTTATGATAAAATTTTTACGGAAATGTTGGCAGGAATTGTACTGAAATGTCTAAATCGCCAATAAATGAAGAGAGAAAGATAGAAATCAGAAGATTTATTACAGAATTGGTATATTTATGACTAGACATGTGGAGTATAATTCGATGAATTTCGTAATGAGATCACTATAATACTTTCCAGATTGTGATATGATATGATTGTGATTGACAGATTGTTCAATCTATATCTATTAGTTTGTACAAGATGACGTACAAACATGATTAGATGACAAAGATCGATGTCAAAGAAATGGTCAGATTGATCAGAATGTTGAAATAGATTATATCAGATTGTGAATTTTGATTGAGTTTGTAATTGTGGCAGAACATACCATGAACTCATTCATATATTATCCACCGACTGACAGATAGCCAGAGTGTACTATCCGGATATTGAGAGATATCCAGAGAGTTGCAGTGCTGGATGCTAGCACCAGTTGATATGACATATTGTCGCTGTGTGAATTATTGTACGATAATAGTTATCAGATAACCAGATGGATAATGAAATAGTTACAGACGATATATTGTACAGTGAGTACTGCAGATTTCTTTGATATAAGAATAATATCTCGGAGACACCTGAGATAGGAGCTGATAAAGTCAAAGATATGACAAAGAAAATGTAGCTAATTCAGAAGAGAATGAAGATAGCTCAGACCAGACAGACTTAATATGCCGACGTCGGATGGTGACGATTGGTAATTGAAGCCGAAGATTGAGTAAATCCTTGACTGGGATAAACAGATTTGATAACAGCTGATGATATTGATTTGGTATGAGCTGTTGATTGGTATATATGGATGTTGTATAGCCAGTATTGTGAGATTGATTCTGTCAGAGTTATTTCGAAGGGTATTATGATATTATGCTCTTGAATTATTATTCCAATTTAGAATCACAGATCCGTACAAGAAAGATATTTCAGAATGAAGACTATTCTATTATTGAAAATACAGTAAGTTGACAGGGCATCAAAGAGACTATCTGAAAGACATGAGATTAAGATTTCAGAATGGATTCATTGAGATGAGTTTCTGATTTAAACTCTGTATACGTTTCGTTTTGATATCTGAATTGATTATTTGTGATTTCGAGGACGAAATAAGATCTAAGAGGGGGAGAAATGTAAGGCCCTAGATTTTATTACTGTGATCTAAGATTAATCTGAAATGATTTATTTATTAATTGAGATGATTATAGACGAAACGGATCAGACCGGGAGAGCCGAAAGAAGATTTGATATGAGGTGCAAGAAAAGTCCCCGCGCACATGCGCGACGTGTTGGGCGCACATGCGCGAGGAAGACAGAACCTTGCGCGCATATGCGCGGTTTGAGGGCGCGCATATGCGCGAGGTGTCCATTAGGCTAGGAGAGTACTCGACGCATATGCGCGACGTAGATGGCGCACATGCGCGTGATGGGCAGAATGTTCGGCGCATATGCGCGGAAATGATTGGCGCATATGCGCGAGAAGGCAAAATGCTGGTTCGAACAACCGGCGCATATGCGCGACTTTGTGCGCGCATATGCGCGCAACGTGCAGAACATGCACGACGCCACTTGCCTTGCTGCATGCCTGGTATGTATATATATATATAAGCATGCGAATTCTCTTCAGAAGTCGGAAGGAAATCGAGAGTGGGAAGAAATTTTAGTTCGTGGTCTTAGAAATTAATTTACGAAGAAACCGCCCGTTAGATTTTCAATCCGACTTTAGCACCGAGTTCCTATCAACGCATGCTACAACTGGACGTAAGTTTTGTTACGTTTAGACATGATTTAAATTTATGATATTGTCAGAATTGAATACGAATCAGATATGGTGTTTCAGCTACAGTATACTTTGTATAATTGAAGTCAGATTAAAGAATAGACTGCTTGTGCAATTGTTATGATTTTTGAAAGATATTGATTGGGATTTGATATCAGAGTTGTGTTGTTACTGATCTTAAGTGTACAGATATTGAGATTATGAATTGTACTGATACTGATTATGAATTCAGATATTATATCTGTGATGTTGAGATTGACGGAGATATTGAAACTGTATTGTTATGCCGTCGAAACATCATTTGATTTAGAGTGATCAGATTCAGTAATGATTTCGATGATATCGTTGATATGAATTAGATTGTACCTTGTTCAGATATGGATCGGATTATATACTGATTTGAGTATTGATCAGAACAGGTTTTGAATCGAATTATATACTGATATTGTATTTATGTGATTGTCATTGTCAGACTGGGTATGGAAAGATTGGAATACAAGACTTCGTCTTCGTCAGACCGGGAAGACAAAAGTATAATTCATGTTTTGTTTGGGGAAGACACAACTCAAATGAGATTCAATTTGAATTTCCCAACAAAATCACATACTTGTTCTGTTTGTACTTTATATTGATTTATATATATGTACTGAGATAGGAGTGTCATTGGTAGATACGCCAATTTTCTAAACGTTCGGTGATATCGATGCTTCGGATCAGATTCACTCCGATTGTAGATTTCGATACAGACCAGACCGAAGTTTAGGAATAAGATGTACGCCACCCCAATTGGGAGAGTAGGTGGGAGACATGTTACATCTTATTCACACCGGGATCCCTAGACTTAGATACGAGTCAAGTTAAAGAGTAAGAATCAAATTGTTTTATCTGTATTCACTAATGTGTCAAAATTACTGATTATGTGTTATGATTTGTGTTAATGGCATGACATGCATGTATACATGTTTTATACTGGGATTTATTCTCACCGGAGTATCCGGCTGTTGTCTTGTTTTGTATGTGTGCATGACAACAGGTGGGCCAGGATCGGGGTCAAAAAGATGATGAGAGAAGATGATTTAGAGTGGTGATTCCAGACTTATTGGAGACTTGGTTTAATACTTGAAATTTAGTAGTTGAACCTTAGACTAGTTTGAATAAGTGTTGTACCTTATTGTACTTTTATACTGAGATGTATATTAGTTAAATTCCATTACGTTCCGCACTTACATTTTTAAAAAAGAAAAATTTTTAGACCCTGTTTATCTTAATTGATAATTAAATCTCAAAGATGATTAAGAAGATGATTAGCGTCCGGGTCCCCACACAGAGTGTCTCGCGCATTTACGCCAGAGGAGGTCGCGCATATGCGCGAAACGTGATAAAGATGAAGCCATTTGCCCTTTACCATGCAAGATATATATAATTTGTCTTCATTTCTTCAAATGTTCAGCAAGAAAACGAAATAATCTCAGGGAAAGTTTCAGGTTTCTTCACGTACTAGAATTTGAAGATTACGAAAAATCCGTCCGTCCGATTTTCAATCCGACTGCAGTACCGTGTTCTTATCGACAAGAACTTCAACTGGATGTAAGTTTTCTTATTTTTTGATATGATTTGAAAATCTGATGAGAGGAATCCTGATATGACTGTTATTATCTGTTCCTGATATTGTTGGCATTGTATAATTGAAATCAGATCGAAGAACGGACATCGTATGAAATTGTTATGATTTTCAGAATTGATTTGATTGAGATTATACAGATTTGATATCAGATTGTGTTTATTGATTGATTATGAGTTGTTGAGATTGATATATGTTGATTTGTATTGCTGGGTATATTGAGATTGTGCAATTATGCCGTTGATACAGAATTAGATTGAGTTCTGATTATATCCAGTATTGAATTGAGTTGTATATTGATATTGTACTCCTCGATATTGTCATTGCCAGATTGAGTATTGACAGATTCGAATTCGAGACTTCGATTTCGTCAAACCGAGAAAAGAAAGGTATAAATCAATGTTGAACCGGGAAGATACGACTCGAGTTTGATTTGACTTGAGTTTCTCAAAACCACATACTTTACTTTATTGCATTGATATTTGCAATTCATGAGATTGATATGCTTAGTCTATTGATTTATAGCAAAGCATGTGTTGAGTCATGGGCGGATGTGCCTAGTCATTGGCGGAGGTGTCAAGTCTTTGGCGGATGTGCCAAGACACTGGATGTTGGTTTATATTGATGTTGCGTAGGAGCAGATCGGCTTCTATTGCGGAGATTCGATATATTGTGCCAATGTCCAGGAACCGGGATCCCTAGATTAGAGATGAGTCGAGTATGAGATGATGAGTCACGAGTTTATTTACAGTTTTATATCGATTCATGTCTTTCAGATTTTGATACATGTTATTGATATCTGTTTCATGCTTTTATATATGTTTATATGATAGCATATATACGTTATTTATACTGGGAATTATATTCTCACCGGGGTTATCCGGCTGTTGTTATGTTTTTATGTGTGCATGACAATAGGTGGGACAGGATCAGGGTCACGAAGAGGATGAGAGATTCAAGATTAGCATGGAGATCCGGACTTAGAAATAGAATTGGTTTCAGCACTTGATGTAGTTGTTGAACCTTAGTTTGAGACAAATGTATTTTGTACAGGACTTGTACTTTACTGTTGATATGTATATCAGATTGATTATCTTATGTTCCGCATTTATGTATTTTAAAAAAAAATTAGACCTAAATTAATTAATTGATCCTAATGATGGTTAAGAAGACGAATTAGGTTCGGATCCCCACACCCGTGCCCTTTATTTGTATTTTTTTTTTTGTTAGTCCATAATGATTTAAAAAGGGCTTCATATAATTTTAATCAGATGGCCAAATTCCATGTAAAATATTGTCTCTATTAATGCTCCACTCGATTTGCATTATCTGATGTGACCCAAAGTTTATCAAACAATTATATAGTTGTAGGACCAATAATTTTCCATCTTTTGGGGGAATAATTTTGGTATATCTAAAATAAAATGATATGATTGCTCCCTTTAATGGGCTTGACTAAATTTGCGGAAATAAGGGAAGTTAGGAGCCCAGATGTCCTATGAAAAGAACAAATGAACCCCTTCCCTAAAAAAGAGCCACAGGTTGCATCTTTCATGACAAAAAGGTCAAAAAAGGTTGGTCCAAAATATATGCTATCATTAGTAAGCAAGAGGGAATTATTTCTTTAACAAGGCCACTATAGTAGCAAGACTTGAGCGTACAAGTTAACATCTTCATCAACTTATTTGAAGCAAAAATTTGTCTGAGACGGTTTCACAGATCATATTTTATTAGATAGATATCTTATTTGGGTTATCAATGAAAAATATTACTTTTTATGCTAAGAGTATTACTTTTTAAAGTAGGTCTCTTGTGAGACGGTCTCACGGATCTTTATCTGTAAGACGAGTCAACCCTACTGATATTCACAATAAAAAGTAATACTCTTAAAATAAAAAGTAATACTTTTTCCTCGATGACCCAAATAAAATATTTGTCTCACAAAATATAACTCATGATATCGTCTCACACAAGTTTTTGCCTACTTTTTATTGTGAATATCGGTAGGGTTGACCTGTCTCACAGATAAAGATTTGTGAGACCGTCTCACAAGAGACCTACTCCTTATTTGTCTTCTTTTTCCCCTTATTTATTAATAATAATAATAAACTTTTTAAATAATTCATTTGTTATAAATGTTACATTTGCGATAATATAAAGATAAAATTTACGATTTTAATCTATTGATTATATGAATTTTTTTTAGAAAATTTAAATTTAAAATATCTTAAAGCAATCATATATATATATATATATATATATATATATAACAATGTTTTGTTGTATTTGAAAAGTTCTACTAAATTTTTTTTAATATTAACATATTAACCTATCACATTAAATATTTAAAAAAATAAGAAATAATTAATTAAACGTAAAACATTAGATTTTCAGATGTTAATATTTATTTAATTTTAATAATTATTTACATAATAAAATACTATTTACATCTTAAAATTCAGTCACAATTGATTAGGAACAGGGAATTATTATTATTGGAAACGTGGATATATTCCAAACCAAAGGGTGGGGAAATTCCCAAGGTTACCTTTGTTTAATACCAATGAAATCTGATTTTCTTTCTGATCAATTCAAACAATGGCTTCCATTTTGTCCGTCCGATGAAATCAACGACTCCACCATATCCAAATTTATATTGCAACATCTGGCACTGCCTATTATATTTCAGGTAGGTCTATTATGTATTAGTAAATTTGTTGTTAGACGATCTAACAAATTTGTATCCGTGAGACGGGTTAATTATGCTCATATTTATAATAATAAGTATTTGTTTTAGCATAAAAAATCATACTTTTTCATGTGTGATCCAAATAAAATATATGTCTCACAGATAAATATTATCACAAAATTTTGTGTGATTATGTATTGATATACGACATCAATATATCCCCAAATCAAATATCACATCCAAAAAAATATTTTATCATTTACGAAATTCAAATTTTTTTTTATAAAAAAAAATACAAGGATCCAATATGAATTGTATGGTGTGTTTCCAAAAGTGGTTTTGGCATTAATGAAATTTGGTCATTGCACGTGGGTTCCTCCTTAAAATCTGCAAAATGTTGATCTCTTCTAATTTAACTTTTTTGAAAGAAAATGGTGATGTAAATACAAATCATCCACTATTATTATATTAATAAATAACAAATTCAATCTCAATCAAGACAAAAATATTAAATATTAAAACCAAAAAAAATTATAAATGCCAACTGCAAAATAAATCTACACTTGGTTCACATAACGTTCTAGATATGCGTGTGAATGTATATTAAAAAATTTAAAGAATTTTAATGCAATTGTAAAAGAAAATTTTAAATCGCTCGTAGGATAGGTCTTTTTAAAACGGGTCGATATGGTTTCATAACTACAGCAAAAAAATTAATAGTTTTTTATAATCAAGTCGGAGATGTGTATCACAAAATTAACTCGTAAAACAATTTTAAAAGAACTTTTTTCTTAGTTTTGCATTAAATTTTTTGGGCGATAGTCACTTTTTTTTACACAAAATTTTTTTGTCAGACGGTCTCAAGAGTCAATTTTGTGAAACGAATATCTTATTTGGGTTATCCATGAAAAAATATTATTTTTTATGTCGAAATTATTACTTATTATTGTAACTATAAGCAAGGTTGACTCGTCTTACAGATAAAGATTCGTGAGACCGTCTCACAAGATAAATATTATTTTTTTATTGGTTGATTTTGCTATTTACATTTACAAATGAGTAATTGTATTCTATGAAATAAAATTATATATTATATAATGGTAAAGTCGATTATTGACTAAAATGATGCATATTAAAAAGGACAATTTTCCTGAAAAATCTTCGTAAAATATATATGATTCCGTTCATATCATAATTAATAGTGTGTTAAAATTACGTGATATCTCGTAAAACGTGAAAATGTTATTAATGACGTGAATAGTAGAGAATATAGAGAAGAGAGAATGATTTTTTTGTGTACTTTATTCATTATTGGATATCTCTATTTATAGAGTAGATTTACAGAACTTGAATAGGTAACAATATCAATAATCATCTATAATATCTTTTCTATAATACTCCCCCTTAGATGATTATCGACTCATTAAATCACTTCTAAGAGATGTGGGAGTTCAAATGCTGCCTCGTTAAAACCTTGTCAGTCAAAACCCAATGAAAAAATCTGAACGAAGGAAAAAGAGTACAACAATAGATACTCCCCCTGATCTCAATCATCTGAGATTCTTCAACTGATGCATCGCTATCTTGTGCACCAATTTCTTGAATGTTGAAGTTGGTAATGCCTTTGTAAATAAGTCAGCTACATTGTCGCTTGAGCGAATTTGATGGACGTCAATATCACCATCTTCTTGAAGCTCATGTGTATAGAAAAACTTTGGTGAAATATGCTTTGTTCTATCACATTTGATGTAGCCTCCTTTTAACTGTGCAATGCAAGCAATATTATCTTCGAATATTACTGTTAGGTCATCTTTGGCTGTTGGGAGTCCACATGATTCTTGAATATGTTGTGTCATAGATCTCAACCACACACACTCCCGACTTGCTTCATGCTTTGCAATGATCTCAGAGTGATTTGAAGACGTCGCTATTAAGGATTGCTTCACCGACTTCCATGATATAGCAGTGTCTCCTCGTGTAAACACATAACCTGTCTGGGATTTAGCTTTATGTGGATCAGAAAGATATCCTGCATCTGCATATCCGACTAAAGGAGACTTTGATTTTGTCGAATAAAATAATCCCATATCAATTGTACCCCGAAGGTAACAAAATATATGTTTTATACCATTCCAATGTCTTCGGGTTGGACATGAGTTATATCTCGCTAAAAGATTAACAGAAAATGATATATCTGGGCGAGTACAATTTGCGAGATATGACAGTGCACCAATGACACTTAGATATGGTACTTCTGGACCAACGATTTTTTCTCCATTTTCAGGTGGTCGAAAAGGATCTTTGTTAGCATCAAGTGATCGAACAAACATAGGTGATGCTAATGGGTGTGCCTTGTCCATGTAAAATCGCTTTAATATTTTTTCTGTATATGATGATTGATGAACAAATATTCCCTCTTGCAAATGTTCAATCTGCAATCCGAGGCAAAATTTTGTCTTTCCTAAATCTTTCATCTCAAACTCATTTTTCAAGTAATTGGCAGTTTTAGTAAGCTCTTCTGGAGTGCCAATAAGATTTAGATCATCAACATATACTGCCACAATTGCAAAACCCTCATCTGTTCTTTTTATAAAAGCGCATGGACAAATAGCATTATTTGTGTAATCCTTCTTTTAATAAATATTCACTAAGACGATTGTACCACATGCGACCAGATTGCTTTAATCCATATAAGGATTTATGCAGTTTTATTGATAACATAGCCTTGGGCGCTTCACCATTTTCTTTTGATAGTTTGAATCCTTCAGGCACTTTCATATATATATCACTATCAAGTGAACCATAAAGATAAGCAGTTACAACATCCATAAGTCGCATATCAAGAGTTTCTAATAGTGCTAAACTGATTAGGAATCGAAAAGTAGTGGCATCCATCACAGGTGAATATGTTTCCTCATAGTCAATTCCAGGTCTCTGCGAGAAACCTTGGGCTACGAGTCGGGCCTTGTATCTTACAATTTCACCATTTTCATTCCTCTTTCGTACAAAAACCCATCTGTATCCTACTGGGATTACATTTTCAGGTGTTCGTACTACAGGTCCAAACACTTTATGTTTTTCTAGTGAGTCTAATTCAGTTTGTATGGCCTTCTTCCACTTTGGTCAATCATCTCTTTGTTGACAATCATTAACGGATTGTGGTTCTGGGTCTTCATTATGTATGATGTCAAGGGCGACATTTAGGGCAAAGACATTGTCAACAATTGTGTTATTTTGATCCCACAATTTTCGAGATAATATATAATTTATTGAAATCTCATTATTTTCATGAGAATTTGATTCTTCAGGAATAATATTATCCAAGTTTGGTTCATTGATCTCTCTTACTATATCATCCAAGATTTCTTCTTCGGGAGCTTTTGAATTTTCTTTCTCTTGTACCTTTTTTTTTCGAGGTACAATATCCTTTGAACCAATTGGTCGACCACGCTTCTGGCATATTTTAGATTCATTTGCAGGTTGAATAATAGCTGGTCCTACGTGGACATCAATTTTTACAGGGGTATTCTCTACATGTATATGTGACTTTGTCACATTCTTTGTATTAACAAAAGCATCGGGCAATTGATTTGCAATTCTTTGCAAGTGAATGATTCTTTCAATTTCTTGCTCACATTGATTATTTTGAGGATCATAATGAGATAGTGTTTTCTCATTCCAACAAATCTTTTGTTGTTCTTCGGGACACAACTTTATTTCTCCTAGATTTGGAAATTCCAATTCATCGAAGTGGCAATCTGCAAATCTCGCAGTAAACAAATCTCCTGTTAAAGGTTCCTAAAATCTAATAATAGATGGTGAATCATATCCCACATAAATCCCAAGTCTACGTTGTGGGCCCATTTTGGTTCGCTGTGTAGGTGGGAGAGGGACTAATACTGCACAACCAAATACTCGAAGGTGAGAAACATCAGGCTCTCGACCATAAGCAAGTTGTAAGGGTGAGTATTGGTGATAATTAGTTGGCCTTATAAGAATCAATGATGCAGCATGTAATATGGCTTGTCCCCACACAGATGATGGAAGTTTGGTTCTCATCAATAATGGTCTAGCAATTAATTGCAAACGCTTAATAAATGACTCTGCTAAGCCATTTTGTGTATGGACATGGGCAACCGAATGCTCAACTGAAATCCCTATTGACATACAGCAGCATTATCAAGATGAATTGTCTTGATTGAGTGATCTGGGAATTGAGCTCGTAATTTAATAATTTGCGCAAGTAATCTAGCAAAAGATATATTTCGAGTTGAAAGCAAACTAACATGTGACCATCTAGTAGACGCGTCAATCAATACCATGAAGTATCGAAATGGTCCACATGGTGGGTGTATAGGTCCACAAACATCCCCATGAATTCTTTCCAAGAAGGTTGGGATTTCAACATCAATCTTTGTAGGGGAAGGTCTTATAATTAGTTTGCCTTGTGAACAAGCTACACATGGATAATCATTGTGTAAAAGAATCTTCTGGTTCTTTAGAGAGTGTCCATGTGAGTTAATTATTATTCTGTGCATCATTGTTGCCCCAGGGTGACCAAGTCGATCATGCCATAATTTGAAGCTCTGTTGGTCAACAAACTTCTGGTTTGTGACAATGTTTGCTTCGACTGTTTTTATTGTTGTAAAATACATTCCAGAAGAAAGTGCACATAATTTTTCTTTTATCTGCTTCTGGCCAGATATAATAGATGTTATGCAAAGGTATTCGAAATTATTTTCATTTAATGTTTCAATATGGTATCCATTTCGGCGGATGTCTTTAAAGCTAAGCAAATTTCTACTGGATTTGCTCGCATATAGGGCATTTTCAATATATAGGCTTGTATTATTTGGTAAAATGATTTTTGCCTTTCCATAACCTTCAATAATTTTTGATGCACCCGATATTGTTGTAACATTATTTTCAGCTAATGTTAACTCTAAAAAATACCTTTTATTTTGAAGAATGGTATGTGTTGTACCACTATCCACTAAGCATTCATCCTGACATTTCATCGTTAATCTAAAATAAAAATATAATTCAATAAGCTAAATTCAATAAATAATGTCTAAAGCTTTCAAAGGAAATATTTTATTGAATAATGAAAACATTTATTGAATAACAAAATAAACCTCCATGACAAATCCTAAACATGAACTGAACATCAAAATAAAAACGAGACCACGATAACCTAATAAACAATAGAAATTCAAAGTAGGAACAAGAGCAAAGAAAGTAATTACTTATTATTTTCTAACACACCACCACCAATCAAATTATCTATATTTTCATCTGGATTAGCAAAGAAATCAGAGACGTCCAAGTGAGTTATATCAATTGGATCATCATTGTCCACAAAATTTATCTCCATTTTTCCATTTTCCTTGATTGATTTTTGGTATAGATCCACAAGATGTTTTGCCGTACGACAGGTATGAGACCAATGCCCTTCCATTCCACATCTATAACATTTTTCTTCATATACTTTGGAACTCTTCTCCTTTGCTTCTTCATTATTGGAATTCCACTGCTGGTGGCTTGTTTTATGTTTCTTTCCATTTTGTTGCTGATAGTATCTTCTTTGGCCACGCCCACGCCCACGTCCACGTCCACGTCCACGTCCATTGTTATGATTTTGAGTGGAATTAGCATTCGTTTCAGGAAATGCAATTTCATATTCTTCAGGAAATGTAGTTCCATTTGCTTCAGGAAATGGTGTGGATCCAGTTGGACGCATTTGGTGATTTTTCATGAGCAGCTCATTGTTTTGTTCAGCAACTAGTAAGCATGAGATGAGTTCAGAGTACCTTTGAAATCCACGTTCACGATATTGCTGCTGCAGGAGCACGTTTGATGCATGAAAAGTGGATAATGTTTTTTCTAACATGCCTTGATCAGTGACTTTTTCTCCACAAAGTATCAGTGTGGAACTAGTCTTGAATAATGCAGAGTTATAGTCACTTACGGACTTAAAATCTTGTAACCGTAGGTGCATCCATTCATATCGGGCTCTTGGGAGAATTACAGTTCGTTGATGGTCAAATCTTTCTTTTAGATTTTTCCAAAGCTCTCGTGGCTCTTTCACAGTGAGATATTCGACTTTCAACCCATCATTGAGGTGATGACGGAGAAAAATAAGTGTCTTTGCACGGTCCTGCTGGGACATTTCATTTCCTTCTTTTATTGTATCTCCTAAATTCATAGAGATAAGGTGGACCTCGGCATTCAAAATCCATGATAAATAATTTTTTCCAGTCAAGTCAAGTGCTTCAAATTCAAGTTTGGTGATGTTCGTCATTGCAACTTAAAAAAAAATTATATAATTAGAATCATGACATAAATAGAGTAAAATTGCATTACTATTATTGAAAATAAATATTATAACAAATTATGCATGTTACTACTTTTACTATGTAATTTTGAAATTTTGTTATTCTATTTGTTAAACTAACATCGATGCAGGTGTACATTAAGATGTGCTCAATTAATAATTTATGAATCTATTACAAATTGCACTAATTACAAATTGTAGCATTATAAACTAAAGAAAAAAAATAAAACTCGTTTATGCACAATTATTCTAAATACGTAAAACAAATATCACAGAATCCTGCCCAACTTCGTAAACAAGCCATATATTTCTTGAAAAGAAAAAAATCCAACACTTTGGACTTAAAGAAATTATAATAAAATTTATGTCTTAAAAAAAAATTACTCCCACACCTAGAATTTCTCACACCACTGCTGCGGTTGTGAAGAATTATTATTATTATTATTATTATTATTATTATTATTATTATTATTATTTTTGGTCCAATTGATATCAAAAATAGTGTTGTGATTGACTCAAAAATTATCATAAAACTAGTAAATACTAGTATTCACACAATATTTTAGCGACTATTTAAATCATTAAAATCCAAATAATATAAATCTTAAATAAGCAATTTAAGATATGAAAAAAACTTAAATCAAAACAACAATACATTTATAATCAATATTCTTCAAGAATATTGTCGAAACATATGATAGTTATTTAAATTTTCAGGAATATGATAACATTATATTTTATATCAATATTATTCATAGATATTGATAGATCTTTATGATTTTAGATCAAGATTCTTCGGGAATATTAATAAATCTTATTCATCTATATTTTATTCATAGATCTATCAATATCTTCAACATAAAGTTGTGTTGTGCTACTTCAGGAGCATCAACATAAAATTAAAAGTTGTGCTTCTTCAGGAGCATCAATATAAATCTATAATTTGTGCTGCTTCGGGAGCATCAATATTAAATCTAAATATTGTGCTTCTTCAAGAGCATTCATACAAGAATAAGAATAAGTTATTTATAAATTTTACCTTGAAGAGCACTCGTGCTGATAACGTGTTGTGAATAGTAGAGAATATAGAGAAGAGAGAATGATTTTTTTGTGTACTTTATTCATTGGAGACCTCTATTTATAGAGTAGATTTACAGAACTTGAATAGGTAACAATATCAATAATCATTTATAATATCTTTTCTATAATAATTACCCTAATTTTCTGGAGTTTTATATTTATTTATATCATATATAAATATAGAGCTTCGTATTTAACTAATTAAATTATTAATATAAACTTTATAAAATAAGAAACTAATATAACATGGACTAATTAGTTTTTTCTAAATAAAATTTAGTTGTTATAACTTATTGATTTACTGAGATTATACCGAAGTTAGGCAAAAACTTGTGTGAAATAGTCTCACAGATCGTATTTTGGGAGACGGATATCTTATTTGGGTCATCCATGAAAAAATATTACTTTTTATGCTAAGAATATTACTTTTTATTGTGAATATCGGTAGAGTTGACTCGTCTCACAGATAAAGATTCGTGAGATCATCTCTCAAGAGACCTACTCTATTGTCTAATTAAATAACATTGAAAATTCAAGGTATGTTGAATATCTTCACACACACAAACACACACATGACGAAAATTTGTGTGAGACGGTCTCACGGGTCGTATTTTGTGAGACAGATCTTTTATTTGGGTCATCCATGAAAAAATATTACTTTTTATGTTAAAAGAATTACTTTTTATTGTGAATATCGGTAGGTTGCCTGTCTCATAGATAAATATTCATGAGACCGTCTCACAAGAGACCTACTATATATATATTTGATTTAATAGTAAAAAGAGTACTGTGATATTTAGTTAATAATATGATGGATAAGACTTTCATGCAAAAATTTTATTTTTCTATTATGTTAGTAATATTTACTCCTAAAATTATGGTCTAATTGTTTAGTATAGGTATATTGTGAGATGATTTTATCTGTGAGATGAGTCAACTCTACTTATATTTACAATAATAAATAGTATTTTAGATATAAATAATCTAAATACGTCTCACAAAATCGATTCATGATATCCTGGAGCTAAACTGTGTTGAATGGGTTAAGCAAAGAATCTCATAAATGTGGTTGTACAAATAAAATAAAATAAAATCGGAGCTTTAGTTGTGGTTCAGTTACCGAAACAAAACCATTGAGCATACTGATTGAATTGTGGAAATCAATGCAATTACACATGCTTTTCTTATTAATTTTTATTTTTTTAATTTCAAATTTACAAAGGTTGCAGAAACCCCGGGCCACGCAGAATCCCGAGGAACAAAATGACCCATACACATTATGCTAAATAAAAAGTGTATAAAATATTTGATATTCTACACATTTAATTGTTTAGAAAAGAATATCAAGATTTGATGTTTTTACATTCTAACAACTACTTATTTATATTAGTGTTGGCCTTTTGTGAGATGATTTCACGAATTTTTATCTATGAGACGGGTCCACCCTATCAATATTCACAATAAAAAGTAATATTCTTATTATAAAAAGTAATATTTTTTATGGATGGTCCAAATAAGATATTCGTATCATAAAATACGATCCGTAAGACCGTCTCATGCAAGTTTTTGCCTTTACTTAAACATTATTTGGTGCAAATGATAGATATATTGGTTGGTCATATATATTTTTTTATTCAATGTTCGACTCATATTCTATAAAATATCATAGTTATAAATAATTGTGCTATATATATATATAGAGATTTATCATCCGTAATTTATCATAAATCCTAATATTATAAAAGGAAAAACAAAAAATGTTTTTGAGATTAACAAATTGATGGTACAATTGGAAACTCACCATGTTTTATTTATAGAAATAATTTCTAAATGTTTTGCTATTTATGTGTTTATATTACAAATAAGTAGTTGATGACCATACTTTGATTAAATTTATTTTGTTACAAATTAAGTTGGTCAAGGTAAAATGTAGGCAAAACTAATTTGCTAACTTGGGGTTTTCCGTATATAAAATAAAGTAGGATATTGGATTTAAACTTTAAAATGTGGGGAGTTAAATTCCATAACTTCTATTTTCATCGGAAAATTTCATTAATTTCTCCTAATAAGTTTAAACCCAAGTAATTTTTTTTATATAATTGTATTCAATTTTTGAGTCTAAAGTAAAGAAATAAATTTATATATCTATACTACTTTATTAAGTTTGAGGCACTTAGAGTAATTAACTTTGGTGTCATGATCTGTTTTATTAATTATATATATTAATAAAATGTTAAAATTTTAATGTAAGTTATATATAGTTCAGTGGATAGAATCATTGTTATTTGAAATTTAGGTTATAGGTTCAATTCTTACTGAGATCATTTTTTTATTCTTTTATTTTTTAATTTATATATCAAAATTACAGTGTATTCCCTCATTATTTCTTATAATTTTATTTTGATCCTCATTTAAATATAAATCAAATGAATTATAAAAAATATTATACAAACACGCAATGCGTGCGTCGATACAGTAGTATATATATATATATAGTGCTTTAAATATTTAATATTATATTCCATTTTAATTAATAATGTCTCGCTATATATATATATATATATATATATATATATAGTGCTTTAAATATTTAATATCATATTCCTTTTTAATTAATACTGTCTCGCTTGCCTGCAAAGCTAGTTGCAGGAGTGTGAGCGTGTCCTCAAGAAAACATACTAAGAGTGTATCGAGAGAGTTTTAGAGACGCCCGATGCAACTCATCTAGAATTTGAGCCTCAAAATCTGCAAATTTGATGCCAATGCCGAGGCAATTCTTGAACGACGCCCCGAAATTCTTCCATCTTCACCGCAAGTACCGTTGCTATTTCTTCTATTTCCTCCTTTTCTTGCTCCAAGTTCTTGCACAAAACCCCGTCACCGCTTCAAAAAGTGAAGTTTCTGTTTTATTTTCTTGGATTCATTCTTCTTCAGTGACTTCTTCTGCTCTGTCAAATTGGAACTCACGAGATTCTGACCCTTGTAAATGGTCTTACATTACTTGTTCTTCTGATAATTTTGTCACGGGAATAAATATTCAGTCCATTCAGCTCGCTATTCCTTTTCCTTCAAATCTTTCGTCCCTCCGATTTCTCGAAAGGGTCACCGTTTCCGGGGCTAATCTTACTGGAACAATCCCAGTTGATATTGGAGACTGTCTCTCTCTTAAAGCAATCGATGTCAGTTCAAACAGTCTTGTGGGGAGCATTCCTTCAACTCTCGGGAACCTTAAAAACCTGGAGGAGTTGACATTGAATTCTAATCAGTTAACTGGAAAGATTCCACCTGAGCTAGGGAATTGCAGTAGCCTGACAAGTCTTCTATTATTTGACAACAGGCTAAGCGGGAGCATTCCTGTTGAGCTTGGAAACCTGGCAGGTTTAGAAATCTTGAGGGCTGGAGGGAATCAAGATATCAATGGAGTAATCCCCGATGAGCTTGGAAATAACCAAAATCTGCAAGTTTTGGGTTTAGCTGATACTAAAATTTCTGGCGCCATTCCGGCTTCACTGGGTAAGTTGAAGAAGCTTCAGGTTCTGTCTCTTTACACGACGATGCTTTCAGGGGAAATCCCCCCTGAGTTAGGCAATTGCTCGGAGCTTGTGGACTTGTATTTGTACGAGAACAGCCTGTCAGGCTCACTTCCGAAGGAACTAGGAAAACTTCAGAAATTGGAGAAACTGTTGCTATGGCAGAATAGTTTCGCGGGCGCTATTCCAGAAGAGATTGGTGACTGCAGAAACTTGGTGATCCTTGATGTTTCGTTGAACTTCTTGACAGGAAGCATACCGGAGACTTTTGGGAAATTGACGGCGCTTGAAGAATTAATGCTTAGTAGCAACAATGTTTCGGGGACAATCCCTGCTGTTATTTCCAATGCCACCAGCTTGATACAGTTTCAAATCGACAGCAATCAGATTTCTGGCTCCATTCCCTCAGAACTTGGATCTTTGACTCAGCTTCAAGTTTTCTTTGCCTGGGATAACAAGCTTGAGGGAAGCATTCCTGCAACATTGTCCGGCTGCCAAAGCCTACAGGCCCTAGATTTGTCGCGCAATGCTTTGACAGGAAGCATTCCCCCGAGCCTTTTTCAGCTAAGAAATCTTACCAAGCTTCTCTTGATTTTCAACGATATATCTGGTTCTTTACCACCGGAGATAGGTGACTGCAAATCTCTCACAAGATTGAGACTCTCTGGCAACAAAATCACCGGATCGATACCAAAAGAAATTGGATTTCTAACAAATCTGAGTTTTTTAGATCTCTCCAGCAATCATTTAACTGGATCAATGCCTGATGAGATCGGCAATTGTGGAGAACTTCAAATGCTGAATCTGGCCGGAAATTCACTCACTGGAAATGTGCCTGGTTCTATGTCTACGCTGAGTAAACTTGAGGTGTTGGATGTTTCAACGAATCAGTTTTCTGGACCAATTCCAGGGAGTTTTGGAGAACTCTTTTCTCTCAACAGGCTTTCGCTTGGCAGCAATTCATTTTCAGGGCTAATCCCTTCAACCCTCGGCCGCTGTTCAAGGCTTCAGTTGCTTGACTTAAGCCAGAACCAGCTGTTTGGAAGCATCCCGGTTGAAATATTTGAAATCGAAGCTCTTGAAATCGCTTTGAATCTTAGCTGGAATAGCTTGACAGGGGAAATCCCTCCTCAGATTGTTGCTTTGAACAAGCTTTCAGTACTTGATCTCTCCCACAATATGCTTGGAGGAGATTTGATGTCTCTTTCAGGGCTCGTAAACCTCGTTTCACTGAATATCTCTTATAACAATTTCACAGGTTTACTCCCAGATAATAAGCTATTTCGGCAGTTATCTTCAACTGAACTGACAGGAAATCAAGGTCCTGTGTACTCGGGGGCATGACTCATGTTTCCTAAACAATGCACAAGGAATGGGACTGCCTGGTGACCGCAGTATTAGGCGTTCTTGGCAGCTAAAACTGGCTATTGCATTGCTGTCTGTTGTTACCGCAGCTTTGGCGATTCTTGGAATAGCAGCAGTTTTAAGGGTGAGAAGAATCAGCAAGAATACTGATTCAGAATTGGGAGGACCTGATTCTGTTTCTTGGAAATTTACACCATTTCAAAAACTTACTTTCTCGGTGGAGCAAGTTTTAGGTTGTCTTGTCGAATCCAACACAATCGGTAAGGGATGCTCGGGAATTGTCTACCGAGCAGAACTTGACAACGGTGAAGTCATTGCAGTAAAGAAGTTATGGCCAACGGCTGTACAAGCCGGTTACAACTGTCAAAATGATCGGTTGGATGGTAATTCGGTTCGGGATTCCTTCTCAACCGAGGTGAAGACACTTGGGTCAATCCGACACAAGAACATCGTCAAGTTCTTGGGTTGCTGTTGGAATCAGAATACGAGGTTGCTTATGTATGATTACATGCCGAATGGAAGCCTAGGAAGTCTCCTCCATGAAAAGAGTGTAGCATGCTTGGATTGGGATGTGAGGTATCGGATTATATTGGGTGCAGCTCAAGGTTTAGCTTATTTGCACCACGATTGTGTTCCCCCCATCGTGCACAGAGATATCAAGGCGAATAACATTTTGATAGGTCTTGATTTTGAGCCTTATATTGCTGATTTCGGGCTTGCTAAGCTAGTTGATGATGGTAATTTTGTTCGTTCTTCTAATACAGTTGCTGGTTCCTATGGTTATATCGCTCCAGGTTCGTTCAAGTTTTAGACTTAAATTTTTTCCTATTCAATTCATATCCACATCTCTTGCAAATCCCGAATTCGGATGCATCACGTTGATCTGTTGTTCAACAATTTCTGTTTTCTTGGTTGTGCAGAATACGGATACAGGATGAAGATCACAGAGAGGAGCGACGTCTACAGCTATGGAGTCGTCGTTCTTGAAGTCTTAACAGGTAAACAACCCATTGATCCCACAATACCAGAAGGCCTTCACATTGTAGATTGGGTGAGGCAAAAAAGAGGTGGAACGGAGGTGCTAGACCCCAGTTTACACCCCAGACCAGACCCCGAAATTCAAGAAATGATGCAAACTTTAGGAGTCGCGATGCTTTGCGTGCATCCTTCTCCCGAAGATCGTCCCACGATGAAGGATATA
Source organism: Primulina tabacum (assembly GCF_025594145.1). NCBI lineage: Eukaryota > Viridiplantae > Streptophyta > Magnoliopsida > Lamiales > Gesneriaceae > Primulina > Primulina tabacum. The sequence continues at coordinate 47,708,890 of NC_134550.1, read as the reverse complement.
GCTGCAATGCTTAAAGAAATAAGACATGAAAGAGATGAAATCTGTAAACAGCTCGATCATATTCCGATAAAAGGATCAAAAGTTAGTAATGCAGAAGAAAATACGGTATCCGGTGAAGGACCGTCGTGTAAGGTGAAGAGTCTGTATTTTCAGAGTAACAATTCAAGCTTTTCAGCATCTTCATTGCTGAATTCAGCTTCTTCCATGGCTAAATTTGGTGTTAGGAAACAATGAGTTCTGCATGCATCACTATGCATTTGGTTTTAAAATGTACTTAGCTTGTTTTTTGCCCAATAACTGAATTATAGACGGGTGGATTGGATGCTCTTATTAATATTTATTACATAATATTTGCAGTCGTGAAATGCTTCCTCAAGTTATTTAGAAACCTACTGTTTGGATTGTGTTTTCCAAATGTAATATTTCAGGATATTGTACAAATCTTAAATGGTTGTTTTGGATATATTGTGTGAGAATATTAATTAGTGCTGTAATAATAGAAATTCGCTTGATCCAATTGAACCTCTAATTGCATTAAGATATTGGAGTTTATACACTTTAAAAAATAAAAAATAAAAAATTAGCCAGATACAATTTAAGTTCTTAATAGTGCTGGTACACTATACACGTACTTTTTTATTAACAAAATCAGTAATAAAGAAACGTTTTGTACCATTTTTATTTTAAAAATGCATAATTTGTTAATATACATAAATTTAAAATTTACAAAATATATATACATGGAGATTGACGTCTATAAAATTATCACGTCTGGACGGATCCAAGTTAATCTCAAAACTGATCCTAGCCCTACAAGAGTCGGGCCTCATTATTGGGCAAAGGCCAGGCTACCGAGCCCAAGTATATAGTAAGGTCTCCAAGCCCAAGAGTTTGAACCCACATAGGCTCCCCGACCCCTAATGCGCTTGGGAATGTGGAGACATTCTCGTCGATAAATAAGAGGTCCCGATAAATACATGGTTCGATCAAATCTTATACAGATAAGGAAAAGGTTCTAGCTGCAAGTCAAAGTCCCAGCCGATATGGTTAAGGAATCCTGTCAGCTGAGGTTTCCTATTTCCGGTAGAGTTCTATCTCAACAAGGACTCTACATCTATAAGGTAACTAGCACATCGTGCCTCTACAAATACAAAGTATTTGTTAGGATTTCAGACACATTCTCTTGCTCACTTAGCATTGTTATATATCTATTAAGTTTTCAAGTTTTCCTTCCCGGACTGACTTAAGCATCAGAGGAGTTAAGTCGAAAAACTCTTCGGCGCGCCCCTGACTATTTCTGCCTGTCTATGCAGAACTCAGAGCCCCTACCCGACCCACTTTGCTCTGAAGATTTGAAGATCTGCTCTCCAGATCGAACCTGCTGTAAAATTTTGGTATCATCAATTGCTGAAGTCTGTGGAAATTTGAAGAAAAGAGATAAGATGGTGAATACTGAATATATTGCCTATGGAAGCGAAGGAAATTGAAGCAATGATGGTAACCAGAGCCTCACTGTGGCCGAGCTAACAAAATTGATTATTGCCACGGTGGAGCAAGTGTTGGCTAGGCGGGAGGAAATGGAAGGAAGATTGGTGTGGGCCATTAACTCCTAATTGTTATTACAATGTAATTTGATTAAGATTAACTAATTACAACATAAACGAGTTTAAATTTTCTTCACAATGAGCCCAAAATATATTATTTGAATATTAAAAATAGTATTTCATCTCACATCATAAAATATGCCCACATATAATCAAAACCAACTACATACAAACAACCCATATCCTCGGGACATGCCCCGGTATATAGATACATATACACATATACTGGGATAGACCACTAAACCTCAAATCAACTGTGACTCCCTCTAGAAGTACTATTTCTGGTCTTCTGATAACCTGAATTACCAGCAATTGTCCACACACAAAGACAACAATAGCCCCCCTTTGATGTGAGCAAAGCTCCGTATGGAACAATCATCATATATACAACAGATATCTATACATTGATAGATTATATGCAATGCATGTATGTCGTGGGAATATCAGGTCAAATGTCCATCCACTGAGCATATATCGGAATCAATCGAATCGCTATCAAATCAATGCTCGAGCTGGCATACCGGCCTCAATTAGGGATACTCGTATGATAGCGTCGACAGAGCGCCATCAAATTCAAAATCTCAATCAATCATCGAGGCCACAATTGACTATGCTTTAAGGGCCACATAATGCCAAACATAGCATCGTGTTCATAAACCCCAAAATCAAATCCAATCATATCAGGGTATCCAAGGATCATAGCTCAACGTGCATGTCATGTATCGATGTATGTAGCAAATAATGTGTGTTAACAAAATATTTATTTTATACATCGATAATCCAATCATAATGTCATGTATGTCACGTCAACTCAACAAATAAGGCATATAGACACATATTATCAATAAAATCAATCAAACATATATCATATGATACAGATACATGTCGTATGTTATCCGGTCGCAATATACCTCAATTCTTCGTTTCCAGTCGATGTAGCTTGAAGATTTCAGTATAGAAACTCTATCTACATCAATAACACATTCATTTCAATCAATAATTTCATACAAATTCAACAATATAAGTTTCAAATATCTTTTGAAACTTTGAAAATTTAATATCAAATCGAAATCATAACATAATTCAATTCGACTTCAAAACTTAGTTTCTTGTTGGTTATTCTACCATATGTATGAATCTCTACTTCAAATATATGCTATTCCAGAATTTCAATAAATAGAGGTGTTGAAACTAGAAGAAACTTACCTCAAAAGAATGTTCTTGACGCGAGGATTCCGAATATATAATTTGTTTCAAGTTCTGATAGCGTGTCGAGGTGATTTCGTACGATAGAAATCCAGTTTCTCTCGTATTTTCTCGAAGCTGCGGTAAGAAGAATGAATAAATAATGTACAACAACTTTATTCTTATCATCTCGTCAATGACGGTTTCGCGCTCGGGCGGTAACATCTCGCGCTCGAGCACGATACGTTCTGTCCAACATTCTAGGTTCCACATGAGCAAAAGTGGTCAACATGAAAGTTGTAGATCTATTTCTTGTATTTCATTTGCTACCAACCTCACTCAATTTTTATATTGGACGCGAGAGTTATGCTCATTCTCCCAAAATGTGTCAGTACATAAACAACAATGCACACGTTACATTTCGGGATGATTTTGCCCATATTTTCAAATGGATTTGGACAAAAATCAAAACAAGAAAGTTTTAATACTATGTATTAGCTTTCCAATGAAATTAGTTTCATTTCATTTGGACTAATACTCAGATAATTATGCTGAAAGCCGTAAAATATGACACTTTTCTATTGCGGTTCAGCACATCATTCAACTACAAATCAATTTCTAATACAATCTTTCATTATTACCTCCTAATTTCCCTCCATTTTCCTGATATACATCATACACTTAATAGCATAACAAATTCATGAATTATTGATAATCGACATAAGATTTACGATAATACGATATGAGGTCCTTACATTTCTCCCCCACTTAAAAGATTTCGTCCTCGAAATCTCAAGTGTCCATATATTCATAATATTGGCAAACATATAGTACGTCACCAGTTATAGTACATATCAAAACTAAAATCAGTAAATGGATCATTATACATTGAATACAATGGAACAAATGGAATAGAATCAAACAAGTGCGAATATGATTCTCGCATATTGCTTTCCAATTCTCACGTTGACTCTTCCACACCATGTCGTGTCCATTGTACTCGAACTAGTGGAATTGATTTATTATGCAATATCTTTTCCTTCTGATCCATAATGCAAACAGGTTGTTCAACATATGAAAGAGAAGGATCAAGCTCAACCTCATCAGGTCGAAGCACATGTGATGGATCTGGTTCATACTTTCTCAACTTAGAAACATGAAATAAATCGTGAATGACAGATAAAGCTGGTGGCAATGCCAACTGATAAGCAAGATCCCCAACTCGATCAAGGATCTCGTATGGACCAACATATCGAGGAGATAATTTCTCTCGCATGCCGAATCGAACAGTGCCTCTAAAGGGAGATATTTTCAAAAACACTTTATCATCTTTCTTGAATTTAAGGGTCGTCTTCGTTTATTCGCATAACTCGTTTGACGATCCAACACAACTTTCATTCGCTGTCAAATTAACTGAACCTTATCATTCATTTCTTATAGCATTTCAGGTCCAGTCATTTGTCTTTCACTAATTTTATTCCAGAATAATGGTGACCTACATCGTCTCCCATACAAAGCTTCAAACGGTGCCATACCAATACTCGTTTGGAAGATATTATTATAAAAAAATTCCACCAATGGTAAGGCATCTCGTCATCCTATTCTGAAATACATCACAACAGCACGTAACATATCTTCTAACGTTTGAATCGTACGCTCGGTCTGTAAGGTCCAAAATTAAGACGACGTAATCCAACTTCGTGCAAATTTAGGAAATATGAAAAATGAGTAATTAATTGATTTTAATTGATTAATTGATTAGCATGCTTATATGTTAAATAGTATTTTATTATCATTATGCATAAAACTGTATTTTTAAGGATTATTCAAGTTGCGATCGAAGAACGGAGACCGAGGGCTGAAAAACGTAAAATGTTTTTATTTAAATAATTATTTTTAATTGTTTAAAACATGGTTGATGGTTATTCATATTTTTGAAAATAAGGAGTTTTGAGGTGATTTTATACGTCGGGACGTAAATTTTATCGTTATTGATTTTTCAACAAAAATACGAACTTTTTGGCAACCCGGCTAATAAGGTCACAAATTTATTTAAACAAAACTATGATAATATTTTAATTAATTTCTAATCAAGCACGGGCCTAATTTGAGGGCTTAAGCCTAATTAAAGGATAATTAGTATATAATATGTTAAAACCACATCAAACCCTACACTTGGACACAAAAATCACACGCCTCATGTTCTGAAATTGTCCACGAATCACACACGACACACACACACAACAAAAGCAAGGAAAAGGTCGAGAGTTTTGCAAGGAATAGCCTAGCCAAGGTTTTTGCTCTGTTCTTCGCAAATCGTCAACGAATAATCATGCGTTGGAAACGCAAAGGCACGCCTATTCTTTCCTTCAAACATCATTACACCATATTATGATTTTATGCATGTTTTGTATGAAGAGCAAGTGGCATGTGTTTATTTTTGAAATTTCAGGTGCATGTGTTTCAAAACTTGAATTTTTGATTCCAAAATCATATATTTGTATGGAGTAAGGGGCTGCCATGATATAGGATTAAACCAACATGCTTTCACATGAGTTTGGACTCCAAACCAGGCGCACACACGCTGCACCAGGACCAAACAAGAGGGGAAACGCTTTTCTGCACTAAATTATCATAGGGGTTCAGTTTTTATGTTTGGAGGGCTGGGCTTGGTTTGGCTGGGACCAGGGGCTAGCCATGTTCGTGGGTGAGTCCAGGGTAGAGTCCTAGCCATGCTATGACTCGAGCTAAGTGGGTTGGGAGGAGTCCTTGTAGGCAAGTACTCCTACTCGAGAGCTGCTAAGGAAGGAGCGCAGGTTCAGCGCTTGTGCAAGAGTTGTGGGCTCGGCCAAGGGGGCTTAGGCTGGGCTAGGGTGCGTCCTTAGGGTCCTAGGTGAGTGCACAATATGTTGGTTCTGGGGTGGCTCGGTCGGCTAGGATCCTAGGCACCAAAAAACGCAAGGGTCACGCAATTGAAGTTCTCGGCCAGCACATGGTGGGGCTTGGGGGACTTCGGTTTCCTAGTTTGGGTAGGTTTCTAAGGGATCCAAGGGTCCAGTAGGGTACTCTAATGGGTTGGTCAGGGTTTGGTTCTTGATGGCTCGAGGGTGGCTCGGAGGATTCGAGACATGGCTCGGTGCTAACTAATAAGGGCCAAGTTAGGGTTTTTAATTGCTAATTTAATTGAAACACGGCTCACGGGGGTCGAGTCATGGTTCATGAGGGCTAAAATAATATAAAAAGACTAAAATTTGAATTTAGAAATTTTATATTAAAATTTGGAATTTTTCGGAATTAAAACACCTTCAAAACGTCTAATTACGAATTAATTAAAAAGTCTAGTTTTTAAACTAAATAAAGTTATGTGAATTTTAATTTAAGCTTAAATAATTATTTGGGACATGTTAGACTCAAAGAAATAAAAAAAAGTCAAAAACGAAAAATGTCACGTTCAGGGGTAAAACGATCCTTTTACACCTGAAAATTAGTAAACGTCATGGCAGTGCTCTAATTGATGTTTTATATGCTAATATGATTATTTCACATGATTATGAATTTTTATATGTTGAAATATGATTTTTAAATGTTCATGAATTATTATGGTTTAATTTGGATATTTAAAAGATATGTTGAATGCTTGGTTTAAAAGAAAAATGATATTATATACATATTTTTATTAAGTGATGGAATTACGACATGTTGAAGGACGTGAAGGGATTGTGACTAAATACGATGACATGTTGGAAATATCGTGAGAGGTTATGATCCCAGTGGGAGCCCGACGATCGTGTTTTCATTGATACGAATACGAATATGTTGATATGTTGGCCATGGACTCAGTTGATCGGTGAGAGTGTTGTTGATGTCCCCGCCGCCTAGGTACTGTGGTTTTATGTAGATGGATCCATCGCCCAATACGATTAAGAATACGAGTCACAATCACGATCTGAATTCAACAAACATGAACTTGAACATGAACATGAACATGAATATGAATATGGATACGAATATTGATATGAATATGAATATGAATATGTTTATATGATTATGTTTATGAAAATGTTTATGTTTAAAGTTTATGCATTATTATGAAAACGATATTTTAAGTACAAGTATTTTTCACTGTGGTATGTGAACTGTATTACATATTACTTGTTATCAAGAATATGATGTGTTGAGTCTTTAGACTCACTAGGTGTGTATGATGCAGGTGATATTAATAACTATGATATTGGAGGTCTTGATGGGTGACCTTGCTGGACTATCGATGCACATAACTCGAGGACCAATGCTTCTACTTTCCGCATTTAATTTTATGATTTTACGACATTTTATTTATGCCTTGAGAGATTTTTGAGAGATTTAGTGTGGGGACCCGGACGCTAATCATACTCTTATTCATCATTAGGACAATTTAATCAATTAAAATAAACAGGGTCTAATTTTTTTTTAAAATGCGGAACGTAATGGAAATCATACTAGTATACATATCAGTATAAAATAAGGTACAAGTCCTGTACAACATACATTCAATACAACTAAGGTTCAACAACTAACTATCAAGTGTTCAACCCTATCTACAGCAACATAAAAGTCCGTGGTCTCCACTCTAATCATGATCTCTCGTCATCTCCTCGACCCTGATCCTGTCCCACCTGTTGTCATGCACACATACAAACACGACAACAGCCGGATAATTCCGGTGAGAATATAATCCCAGTATAAATCAACGGACATGCAATCATATCATCAATATAAAGCATGAAGATGATATGAGATATATATCAAAATCTGAAACATAATTAATGTCAAACTATCAATCATACTCGTGACTCTACGACTCAGACTAGACTCAATCCTAGTCTAGGGATCCCGGTTTCCAGACGTTGGTATTCCTATATCGACCAACAGTAATAGAAGAAACTCCGATTCTATTCACGTCGATATAACCAAACATCCGGTGTCTTGACCTATCCTTCACAGACTGTGGCACTATCGCCAATACACTATCTTGTGACATCGTGCAATGTGCCCGTGGCGATCCCACCACTATCAGACACTTCTGTCACAAGATCACTCGTCTAATACTCATCTAATACATGATTCCTATAAATCAATAGAGCAACATATAAAATCAAATCAATGCATATAACAACAATAAGTATGTGATTTAGGGAAACCCAAGTATATCCTACTTGAGTCGATCTCCCAATACCACATTGACTTATACATTTCGTTTGTAGTCCCGGTCTGAAACAATATCAGTTCTGAACTCAAGACTGTCTCTGTAAATATGAAATGACATATCGAGAATAATAATATCAACATTCCATTCCCAATACAATACGAAATCTGATTAATCTGAATTTAATTCAAATCATCGGCATAACGGAACAATCTGAATATTCCCGTCAATACAACCTCAACAGATATTAATTACAAATCATAACCCATATCCAATATAGTCTGTAATCAATTCATAGTTCAAATCTGTCCAATTTCAATCGATATAATCAGAAATTCATAACAATTCCATAATCAATCCGTTCTTCGATCTGACTTCGATTCTACGATGTCTAGCATATCAAGAACACCATAACTCAATTATATCAGATTCCTGTAATATCATATTTTCAAATCATAATGAAATGTAATAAAACTTACTTCCAGTTGTAGCTGTTGAAAAGAGGATCACAGTACTGAAGTCGGATTAAAAATCAGATAACCAGATCTCTTAGAATCAAAGTTTCAGGTCACGATGGAATTTGAAGATTTTCCTTAACTCTTGCCTCGGTTCTTGCTGCTTTCTGGAGGAGAAGGAATGATTTATATATTACATATGCATGCTGGAGCCACTTTTCAATTTTCCATGTTTCTCAGGCATTACATTTCTCCCCCTCTAAGACATGATTTCGTCCCCGAAATCTCAGGCAATCATATCATATCACAATCAAATCAAATATAATAAACAGGCAGAAATAACAGAAGCTGAAATAAATACTTACATCAGAGAAATAGTTCTGGGAATTCCTGTCTCATGTCTGATTCAGTCTCCCAAGTAGCTTCTTCAATGCCATGACGAGTCCACTGGACTTTCACAAGTGGGATGGTCTTCGTTCTGAGTTGCTTTTCTTTACGATCAATAATCTGAACCGATTTCTCAATATAACTCAGAGACTCATCAAGCTCAGCCTCGTCTGGCTGGATAATATGGGAATCATCGGGGAGATATTTCCGTAACATAGATACATGAAAGACATCATGTATTCCTGATAGAGAAGGCGGTAATGCAAGTCGATAGGCACGATCTCCTATCTTCTCGAGAATCTCATACGGCCCAATAAAACGTGGAGACAGCTTCCCTTTCTTGCCAAATCTGACAACTCCTCTGAAAGGTGAAATCTTTAGGAATACTCGGTCTCCAACCTCAAATACCAACGGTCTTCGTCGAATATTGGCATAATTGGCCTGTCTGTCCTGAGCTGTCTTCATTCTCTTCTGAATCAGCTTTACCTTTTCTGTCATCTCTCTGATCATATCAGGTCCAATCTCAGGAACCTCAGAGATATCATCCCAATACAGAGGGGATCTGCACTTCTTTCCGTACAATGCTTCAAATGGAGCCATCTCAATACTTGTCTGATAGCTGTTGTTGTGCGAAAATTCACAAAGTGGCAATGCATCTTGCCATCCAGTGCTAAAATCAAGCACTACAGCTCTCAGCATATCCTTCAATGTCTGGATCGTCCGCTCTGACTGTCCGTCAGTCTGTGGATGATATGCGGTACTCAGATGCAACTTCGTACCTAGAGCCTGCTGTAAACTCTGCCAGAAGTGCGAAGTGAACCGAGGATCACGGTCTGATACAATCGACTTCGGCACTCCGTGCAATCTGACCACCTCTCAAACATAAATCTCAGCCATCTGGTCATACCTGTATGTCATCTGGTACGGAATAAAACATGCTGATTTGGTCAATCTATCAATCACGACCCAAATCGCATCGCCACCTCGGGAGGATCTCGGTAACTGCGTCACAAAATCCATGAAAATGTGATCCCATTTCCATTCAGGAATCGATAAACTGTGCAGTAGACCTCCTGGTTTCTTTCTTTCAGCCTTTACCTGTTGGCAATTCAGACATTTTGACACAAATTCTGTGACATCAGATTTCATTTGCTTCCACCAAAACTGTGTCTTCAAGTCATTATACATCTTTCTGCCACCAGGATGGATACAGAATCGACTGCTGTGCGCTTCAGTCAATATCTGCTGTTTCAACTCTGAAACATTCGGCACAACAAGACGATTATTCACATACAGTACATCCTCACGTACCTGAAACTCTGATTGATGACCTGATCTGACCATCTCAATCGATTTCTGAACTTTCTGATCAACTTTCTGAGCCGCTTTAATCTTCAAAATTAGCTCTAGTTCAGCTTGAATAGCATATAATCTCAACGGTCTACAATCTGTCTCAAATACCAATCCAGACAAACAGCAGTCTTCAATCAAATTTGAAACACCTATTGTCGATAAGAATAAAGCACATACCTTTCGACTCAATGCATCAGCTGCTGCATTGGACTTCCTCGGATAGTATTTGATTTCACAATCAAAGTCTTTCAGTAAATCCAGCCATCTTCGTTGTCTCATATTCAGTTCTGATTGTGAAAACAGATATTTCAAACTTTTGTGATCAGAATAAATCTCAAACTTCTCACCATAGAGGTAATGTCGCCATATTTTCAGTGCGAATACAATGGATGCCAATTCAAGATCATGAATTGGGTAGCGAGTCTCGTGTGGCTTCAACTGTCTCGAAGCATAGGCAATGACATGGCCTCGCTGCATCAACACACAACCCAAACCTCTGTGAGAAGCATCACAATATACAACAAAATCACCAGTATCTGACGGAATAGTCAACACCGGAGCACTGGTCAACCTCTTTTTCAATTCTAGAAAACTGGATTCACAGTCTTCAGACCAAACAAACGGTGCATTCTTCTGAGTCAACTGTGTAATCGGCTTGGCAATACTGGAAAAATCTTTGATGAATCGACGATAATATTCTGCCAAACCCATGAAACTGCGAATCTCGGGCACTGATGTCGGTCTCGGCCAAGAAATCACTGCCTCAACCTTACTGGGATCAACAGAAATACCGTCTCCGGATATAATGTGACCCAGAAATACTACCTGTTTCAACCAAAACTCGCATTTCGACAGTTTAGCATATAACTTCTCAGTCCTCAAAATTCGCAACACGGTTCTCAAATGCTCAGCATGTTCCATCATATTATTTGAATAAATCAATATATCATCAATGAATATGATAACAAACTCATCAAGATATCTTTGAAAGACACGGTTCATCAACCCCATAAATACAACCGGTGCATTCGTCAAACCAAATGGCATGACAATAAATTCATAGTGTCCATACCTGGTTCTGAATGCTATCTTCGAGATATCAGAATCCCTGACTCTCAGCTGATGATATCCAGATCTCAGATCGATCTTGGAATAAATAGAAGAACCCTGCAACTGGTCAAACAAATCATCTATACAGGGCAACAGATATTTATTCTTTACCGTTGCTTTGTTCAGTTGCCGTTAATCAATGCAGAGTCTCATTGAACCGTCTTTCTTCCTCACAAACAACACGGGAGCACCCCAAGGAGATACACTCGGTCGGATGTATCCCTTGGCCAATAAATCCTCCAACTGATCCTTCAACTCTTTCAGTTCAATCGGTGCCATTCTGTACGGAGCTCTAGAAATCGGAATTGTACCTGGCATCAACTCAATGCTGAAGTTTATCTCTCGAATCGGAGGCAATCCAAGAATCTCGTCTGGGAAGACATCAGCAAACTCACACACCACTGGCAAGTCCGCCAATGATGGACTCGACTTCAGTAAATCAACTGAATATACAAGGAATCCTTCCGCTCCTTTCTGCAATAATCGAGTCATAGATAATACAGATATCAAAGAAATTCTGGCTCGAGAACCCTTACCGTAAAATTTCACTCTTCAGTCATCTCAGGTCTGAATCTCACAATCTTGTGGAAACAATCAACTGTAGCTCTGTACTTGGTCAACATATCAATTCCGATAATACAGTCAAAATCAGACAACCCAAGCACAATACAGTCTAACTCAATCTCATGCCCGTCATATCATAGTATACAAGATCTAACAGAAGTCACTGATACAAGACCTTTTCCCAAAGGAGAAGAAACAGATACTACAGTAGATAGGGACTCAACAGGTAATGCATGCATCAATGCAAATCTCTCAGAAATAAATGTATGTGATGCACCAGTATCAATCAATACATAAGCAGGGTAACCAGAAATAGAACAGTTACCTGCAACGACATCATCAGGTGCATCCTGTGCCTGCTCCTCAGTCAAAGCAAAAACTCTGGCCTGCTGTCTCGGAGGCTGGCTCACTGTCTGGCTTCCTCCTGGCCTCTGCTGTGACTGGGTAGACGGTGCTGGCTGGAAAGAATGGACAGCAGATGGTCGTCTCCCGGTCTGAGCCACTGATCCAGATGACTCTGCTGCCTGGGATCCCTGTGCACCTCTCTGGGGACATACTCGGGCAAAATGTCCCTGCTGTCGACATATACGACAAGAGCCAAACACTCCTCTGCACTGCTCTGTGGAATGCTTCCCTCCACAAGTGCTGCAATATGGTCTTGTATAACTTTGGCTCTGACCAGTCTGTCTCGAGCCACTGGAACTGGAAGAACTGCTGCCAGACTTCTTAAACTGTCTTCCTCTGGCTTTTAGATAGTCCTTCTTTCCACCACTGCTGCTACCACTCTCGAATCTGGGAGGGAGTTGCTGTGGTATCGGTGCAGGGGCAACATATGAAGCTCCTCTCTGTCTCATCAGACCCGCTGCTGCTCCCTTTGCTCTATTCAGGGCGTCAACAAAGTTGTTTGGTCGCTCAGTGTTCACCAATGTAAATATCTCCGGATTCAAGCCATTGATGAACTGATCAGCCACCGCTTCTTCATTCTCGGCCACATGTGGAGCAAATCTCAGTAGTGTAGAGAATTTAGACACATATTCCTCAATGTTCAACTGCCCTTGTCTCAGATTCGCAAACTCGGCCCCCTTGTCCTTCCTGTATGAAACTGGAAAGAACCGCTGATAAAATTCGGTCTTAAACACATTCCAGGTAATAGTCGTACCTCTATGCTCCAATGCCTTCTTCGTTGTAATCCACCAGTTCTTTGCAACGTCATGCAACTGGTGCCCTATCAGTTTCACTCTTCGCTCATCTGTATAGTCCAATGAGTCAAACAGCATCTCTATGTCATCTAGCCAACTCTCACAATCCACTGCAGTCTCAGTACCCTTCAGAGTCGGTGGATGGAATGACTGAAATATCTTCAGAAGTGTTTCCATCGGAGTTACTGTGACATCCATCGGAGGATTTGAAGTACTACCCTGTTCTGGTATTCTTCTGGGAGGCATATCTGATTATCAAAAAGATTAGTAATCCCAAACAATAATTTTGTTTCAGTCCTCCTCCGATCATCTTACTGCTGATTCAGAATCGGTGCTGATTCATACTCATTTATACACATTACATATCAATTCAGATAAACCAAGTAACATGTATTAAAGCAGTAACGCATGCTAGCATATCAAAAGCAAGGAAAGATAACTCAATCTACCCCGCTCACTAGCTTCTTCTATCTCAGTCTAAAGGATCTATCGTTCTGATACCACCTGTTGTGGGGACCCGGATGCTAATCATACTCTTATTCATCTTTAGGACAATTTAATCAATTAAAATAAACAGGGTCTAATTTTTTTTTTTAAAATGCGGAACGTAATGGAAATCATACTAGTATACATATCAGTATAAAATAAGGTATAAGTCCTGTACAGCATACATTCAATACAACTAAGGTTCAACAACTAACTATCAAGTGTTCAACCCTATCTACAGCAACATCAAAGTCCGTGGTCTCCAATCTAATCATGATCTCTCGTCATCTCCTCGACCCTGATCCTGTCCCACCTGTTGTCATGCACACATACAAACACGACAACAGCCGGATAATTCCGGTGAGAATATAATCCCAGTATAAATCAACGGACATGCAATCATATCATCAATATAAAGCATGAAGATGATATGAGATATATATCAAAATCTGAAACATAATTAATGTCAAACTATCAATCATACTCGTGACTCTACGACTCAGACTAGACTCAATCCTAGTCTAGGGATCCCGGTTTCCAGACGTTGGTATTCCTATATCGACCAACAGTAATAGAAGAAACTCCGATTCTATTCACGTCGATATAACCAAACATCCGGTGTCTTGACCTATCCGTCACAGACTGTGGCACTATCGCCAATACACTATCTTGTGACATCGTGCAATGTGCCCGTGGCGATCCCACCACTATCAAGCACTTCTGTCACAAGATCACTCGTCTATTACTCTTCTAATACATGCTTCCTATAAATCAATAGAACAACATATAAAATCAAATCAATGCATATAACAACAATAAGTATGTGATTTATGGAAACCCAAGTATATCCTACTTGAGTCGATCTCCCAATACCACATTGACTTATATATTTCGTTTGTAGTCCCGGTCTGAAACAATATCAGTTCTGAACTCAAGACTGTCTCTGTAAATCTGAAATGACATATCGAGAATAATAATATCAACATTCCATTCCCAATACAATACGAAATCTGATTAATCTGAATTTAATTCAAATCATCGGCATAACGGAACAATCTGAATATTCCCGTCAATACAACCTCAACAGATATTAATTACAAATCATAACCCATATCCAATATAGTCTGTAATCAATTCATAGTTCAAATCTGTCCAATTTCAATCGATATAATCAGAAATTCATAACAATTCCATAATCAATCTGTTCTTCGATCTGACTTCGATTCTACGATGTCTAGCATATCAAGAACACCATAACTCAATTATATCAGATTCCTGTAATATCATATTTTCAAATCATAATGAAATGTAATAAAACTTACGTCCAGTTGTAGCTGTTGAAAAGAGGATCACAGTACTGAAGTCGGATTAAAAATCAGATAACCAGATCTCATAGACTCAAAGTTTCAGGCCACGATGGAATTTGAAGAATTTCCCTTAACTCTTGCCTCGGTTCTTGCTGCTTTCTGGAGGAGAAGGAATGATTTATATATTACATATGCATGCTGGAGCCACTTGTCAATTTTCCATGTTTCTCAGGCATTACATTTAGTATGGGCTACACTTTTAACATTTATTGCTTTTTAGGTTTAGTAAAACGTTTTACGATTTCATGTTTTGACTATTTCCTTTGGATTTTTAAATACTAGTTGGAGGTTTTATTTTAAAATGGTGCAAAATTATTTTTATGCATATGTATATGTGATGGCCGAAACTTGT
Organism: Primulina tabacum; assembly: GCF_025594145.1. NCBI lineage: Eukaryota > Viridiplantae > Streptophyta > Magnoliopsida > Lamiales > Gesneriaceae > Primulina > Primulina tabacum. The sequence continues at coordinate 47,693,643 of NC_134550.1, read as the reverse complement.
GAGAGGTTTTTTAAAAAAAATTTCTAGTACTTTTTAAGAAAACGAATAAGCAGACATTTCACGGTCTGGCCATCAGCTTGAGGATGATAAGTTGTACTCATAGCCAAACGTGTACCCATAGCTTCTTTGAAACTACCCCAAAATTTAAAAGCAAATATGGGATCACGATCAGATACAATCGATAATGGCACACCGTGCAGTCTCACAATATTCTCGATGTATAAACGAACCATTTTCTTATAAGGATAAATCCGCTCATACGGAATAAAATGTACAGATTTCGAAAGTCGGTCGATAATAACCCAAATAGCATCGCAGCCCTTGGGCGAACGAGGTAAACGAGTTAAAAAGTCCATCGCAATATGTTCCCAATTCCATTTTGGAATTTCAAGACTATGGAGTAATCCTCCCGTTTTCATTCTCTCAGCTTTCACTTATTGGCAAACAAGACATTTCGAAATAAATTCAGCAGTGTCCTTCTTCATACGTCTCCACTATAATTGAGGTCTCAATGTCAAATATATTTTTCAACCTCCATAGTGAATATTGTATTTGCTACGATATGCTTCACGAAAAAGGGCATATTTCAAATCAGAATTATCAAGAACTACCAACCGACCGTTAAGTCGTAATGAACTATCGGAAGAAATCTGAAATCCAGAAGGATGTCCTGCAGATACAAGTTCTTTAGACTTTTGAATCTGAGCATCGCTTCGTTGGGCCTTTCGTATTTTTGATATCAAATTAGGCTTAATTTGCAATGCGAAGATGGTGACAGAATTCCAATTCGAGTGAAAAGTCCAACCAGAAATACATATATCCTTGTGTACTTTGGCGACATTAACATAAGCTAAAACAGAATCATGAACTTTCCGACTAAGGGCATCCGCAGTAACGTTCACCGATCCAGGGTGGTATCGAATCTCACAATCAAAATCTTTCAAGAGATCCATCCACCTGCTTGCCTCATATTCAAATCAGATTGAGAAAAGAGATATTTAAGACTTTTATGATCCGAATAAATAACAAACTTTTCTCCATACAAATAATGGCGCCAAATCTTCAGAGCAAACACAATGGCGGCCAATTCCAGATCATGAACAGAGTAACGAGTTTCATGAGATTTTACTTGACGAGATATATAAGCAACCACCTTGCCATGTTGCATCAGAACACGGCCCAAACCTTTACCGATGCATCTGTACACACTACAAATCCTCCGGTACCTGAGAGAATAGTAAGCGCAGGTGCTGTGTTCAATCTCGTCTTCAATTCAAGAAAACTAGCTTCACACTCAAATGACCAAATGAATATCTGATTTTTCTGTGTCACTTGAGTAATAGGTTTAGCTATTTTCGAAAATCATTCAATAAAACGACGATAATAACCAGCTAAACCCATGAAGCTACGGATCTCAGGAACATTCGTAGGTCTCGGCCAATTAAATACAGCTTCAACATTAGCAGGGTCAACAGATATGCCATGTCTCTAAATGACGTGGTCCAAAAATGCTACTTTGTCCATGCAGAATTCACATTTGGACAATTTAGCATATTAATGCCCATTGCGAAGAGTTTGAAGTACTAGTCTCAAATGTTCAGCATGCTCTTTTTTCGATTTCGAATATACAAGAATATCATCAATAAATACAATAACGAATCGATCAAGAAAATCTCGAAAGACACGAGTAATTAGATCCATAAATACAACAGGAGCATTAGTGAGACCGAAAAACATAACCAAGAACTCATAGTGGCCATACCTGGTACGAAAAGCAGTCTTAGGCACATCTTCTTCTCGAACTCGTATTTGATGATAACCAGAACAAAGATCAATCTTAGATTGTATAGAAGTACCCTGAAGCTGATCAAATAAGTCATCAATACGAGGAAGTGGATATTTATTTTTCACAGTAGTCCGATTCAGTTGCCTATAATCAATACACATTTGCATAGTATCATCTTTCTTTCGAACAAATAAAACTGGAGCTCCCCAAGGTGATACACTCGGTCGAATATATCCCTTATCGAGAAGATCATGTAATTGTTCTTTCAATTCTTTCAATTCCAATGGTGCCATGTGATAAGGAGCTTTAGAAATAGGCGCAATCCCCGGTACCAGATCAATACTAAATTCGACTTCTCGATGATGCGGAAAATCAGGAATCTCATCGAGAAATACATCCGGGAACTCTTTCGCGACATGAATATCAGATAAAGATGTCTCTTTTTTAGATACATCAATTGCATAGACAAGATAACCCTCATCCCCGCTAAACAAAAGCCGGGACATTTCCAAAGAAGATAGCAATGGAATTTTAGCTTGGGAACCTTGCCATAAAAATTCCACTTGGGTCCATCAATAGGTCGAAATCAAACCACTCCATGAAAACAATTGACAGTAGCTCGATTGGTTGTCAAGATATTCATGCCAACAATACAATCAAAGTCGTGCATTGAGAGGACAATCAAATTCAAGAACATCACAATATCCTCGTATATCAATACACAATTATGCACAACTTGCTCAGACAGAATAATCTTTCCTGCTGGCGTGGCTATCGACAAAGTATCATACAATGGGGTACACATAATATCATGGGATGCAACAAATGCATGAGATATGAATGAGTGAGATGCTCATGTATCAAATAAAACACGTGCATGATAATCACAAAGCATGCAGATACATGCAATAACACCACCAGGAGCTTCTTTCGCCTGATCCTCGGTCATAACATACACTCTAACTTGAGGAGGGCCTTGGACAGTCTGGCTACCAGGTCCTCGATATCGTGGAACATTCGATTGCTGAAAAGAGGGACTAGGAACATCATGTATCATCATACTCGATCCACCTCTAAATCCTGGCTGGGGTTGGGAAGAAGTCGTACCCCTATTTGGATATACTCGAAAGAAATGGCCTTCCTGTCCACACTGATAACAAGTACCTTACATACCCCGACACTGCTCAATAGTATGTTTGCCTCCACAATGGCTACAATAAATAGAAATAACGGGACTCCCTCGTTGGGATCCACTGGAACTAGAAGAAGATGAAGAAGCAGTAGAACCAATCTTTTTGAACTTTCTATCTTTCAGAAGCAAGGTAGGCTGCTGAGCCGACACTGGAGGTGAAGGAGCGTATTGAGGACCTCCTCGCCTTAGTCCAGCTTCGGCTGCCTTTGCTCGTTCAACTGCCTCTGCATAGCTCATAGGCAAACCTGAAATGACAAAAGTATATATAGAATGATGCACCACATTCACAAACCTGTTATATTTTGCTTTTGCATTTGCCGCTACATGAGGCGCATATTTCAACAAAGTAGAAAACTTTGAAGCATATTCTGCAACAGTCATAGTTCCCTGCTGCAGGCTATTGAATTCATTCTCTTGGGCAGTATAATATGAAGGAGGAGAATACTGATATAAAAATTGGGCCTTGAAGACATCCCATGTGACTTCAATCCCGGCCTCTTTCAGTCCAATCTCAGCGGCTTCCCATCAAGATTTTACTCGGTCCTTTTGATAGAGATCAAGTTTCATTCGTTGAGCCTCAGAATATTCAACAATATTAAACAAGTGCTCGATATCCTTCAACCAGGCATCTGCTCTTTCTGCACTCTCGGTGCCAAAGAACCTCGGTGGTTTCAAATCCTGGAATCAAGCCATCACTAAATCCATGGAAATTTCTTCGAATTGTCCAACCATCCTCTCAGTACTACTAATCACAGTTTCATTTGTGGGATCCATCTACAAAATATAGTATAAATATCATAAATACATATCAATGATACATCAACATCATCTCAAATCATTAATCTCATCAATAACTTACTCAAACTAATTCAAGTAAGAGCAAGTAATACAAATAAATCAAACACATATGCACAATTCATTTGTTTCTATTACGTGTACACAAGACTCGATCGAGCATTCCCAGCTATGCTCTGATACCATATGCTATGGGCCCTTAACTCCTAATTGTTATTACAATGCAATTTGATTAGGGTTAATTAATTACAGCAGAAAGCGAGTTTAAATTTTTTTTACAATGAGCCCAAAATATATTATTTGAATATTAAAAATAGTATTTCATCTCACATCATAAAATATGCCCACACATAATCAAAACCAACTACATACAAACAACTCATATCCTCGGAACATGCCCCGGAATATAGATACATATACATATATACTGGAATAGACTACTAAACCTCAAATCAACCGTGACTCCCTCCAAAAGTACCATCTTTGGTCTCCTGATAACTTGAAGCACCTGCAATTGTCCACACACAAAGACAACAACAGCCCTCATTTGGGGTGAGCAAAGCTCCGTATGGAACAATCATCATATATACAACATATATCTACACAATGATATATGGTATGCAATGCATGTATGTCGTGGAGATATCAGGTCAAATGCACATCCACTGAGCATATATCAGAATTAATCAAATCACTATCAAATCAATGCTCGAGCTGGCACACCGGCCTCAATTAGGGATACTCATATGATAGCGTGGACAAAGTGCCATCAAATCCCAAATCTCAATCAATCATCGGGGCTACAAATGACTATATTTTAAGGGCCACATAATGCCAAACATAGCATCGTATTCAAAAACCCCAGAATCAAATCCAATCATATCATGATATCCAAAGATCATAGCTCAACGTGCATGTCATGTATCGATGTATGTAGCAAATAATGTGTGCTAACAAAATATTTATTTTATACATCGATAATCCAATCGGTTATTCTACCACATGTATGAATCTCGACTTCAAATATATGCTATTCCAGCATTTCAATAAATAGAGGTGTTGCAACTAGAAGAAACATACATCAAAAGAATGTTCTCGACGCGAGGATTCCGATTATATAATTTGTTTCAAGTTCTGATAGCGTGTCGAGGTGATTTCGTACGATAGAAATCCAGTTTCTGTCGTATTCTATCGAAGCTGCGGTAAGAAGAATGAATAAAACGTACAACAAAATTATTCTTATCACCTCGCCAATGACGGTTTCGCGCTCGGGTGGTAATATCTCGCGCTCGAGCGCGATACGTTCTGTCCCTGAATGCGAATTGTGCCGCGCTCGGGCGGTAAAATGTCGCGCTCGAGCGCGAGGTGTTCTGTCCAACATTCTAAGTTCCACATGAGAAAAAGTGGTCAACATGAAAGTTGTAGATCTATGTCTTGGCTTTCATTTTCTACCAACTTGACTCAATTTGGATATCGGACGCGAGAGTTATGATCATTCTCCCAAAATGTGACAGTGTAGAAACTGCAATGAACATGTTACACTTCGGGATGATTTTGCCCCTATTTTTAAATGGATTTGGACAAAACTCAAGACATGAAAGTTTTAGTACTATGTATTATATTTCCAATGAAATTGGTTTCATTTCATTTGGACTAATACTCACATAATTATGCTGAAAACTGTAAAATATGTCACTTTTCTATTGCGGTTCAGCACATCATTCAACTACAAATCAATTTCTAATACAATCTTTCATTATTACCACCTATTTTCTCTCCATTGTCCTGATATACATCATACACTTAATAGCATAACAATTTCATGAATTATCGATAATCAACATATGATTTACGATAATACGATACGAGGTCCTTACAATTGATGTATGTTGAAGTTGATGAGTTGATAGTGAAGGCAACCATGGAGTTAGGGTTCCAAGTGTTGATGGCGCACGTGGGCGATAGCATCTACAAAATTGAGTTTAAAGTTAAACATGTTCGTAATATAATCTTTGTGATTACTAATTTGCTTCATTTTTGTGTAGGTAGTCAATATTTGAGAGCAAATATTTTTGAAGAAGGGGAGTAAATTATGCGATTCTTCAATCACGAAAATCAAATGCGCTCAAAAACGGAGTCACACCCTCGATTCGATGAAACAAAGAAACTTTGTGTTGTCTTGATATTTTTAAACAAGTAATTGTTATGATATTCACCTTTAAGCTAAGAAAAGCCTAGCAAAAAATATTCACGAAGTTAACAATTGATCTCAAATGAACCTTCAAAGAACTCGTCTTTGACAACCCGAGTGAAAAACAATCGACAAATACAACAAAGTGTTAAACTTTGAAAAATTAATTTGAGGAACAAACAAAGGTGTATATAAACCCAAGCTTTGAATTTGAGAGAAAAACTCACAAAATATATTAAAACTCAATCTTAATTGTTTACAATGATCAATTTTTGTGTATATATTATTTAACAAATCCAAAAAAAATCTAGTTACCTAAAAAGTTTGGACTCTAATTTAGGAAATAAAAATATTTCCCGCAGGTGGTCGCGCTCGGGCAGTAAGTTTTGGTCGCCCTAGCGCCGAGTGTTCTGGAGTGGGCAGTCTTGAGTAGTACTTGGCGTGCTGGGGCGGTAAGAATTGCCTGCCCTAGCACCTAAGCTTCTGTCCTCCTTATAATTTAACACTTGAACAACAATCTTATGGCTCCCAACTCACTTCCACGCATTACGAACCCTTGGAGAAAATAATTTGTCCTCAAATCTTGTTCATCACCAGCCATTAGCACGCCACGCCCGGCCTGATGGCCAGATTCATATCACTCGGCCTCTTCCTTGTGCTTCTGAGCCTTATCCACCAAAAGATCAATCCGCTGATCATCCCTCGTGAGGCTGTTCTGAACACTCTCTAGCAATGGGCATGGAGCTAATCATCATGTTTGTGTTAGAGTAGGTGCCCGTCTAGCCAAGTGTTGGCTGAGGGTTCCCATTGAAAATCTATGTATAAACAATCTTTATTTTAATAATATTTGAAATTATTGTTTTGGCACATCTTTATCTGTATACCCATGCTAGTTGTATAGATAAAGTCCCTGAATATACAAATAGTAGAAAGAATATGAGATGATCATATGATGAGTATCATGAAACTTATATTTGGAATAATTTATATTCTAAACAGTTCCTAGTCGATTCAGCCGCTTCTAAGAAGGATAAAGGCCGCTCGAGTTTGAGACTAGTATCTGTGATGTGAGTACCATGTTTCATTGGTAGGGGACATTGTGATGTCTGAGCATGCAGATAGGTGCTCCTTGTAGAGTGCACTGAACAACCCTCCATAAAGAACTTTCCAAATGATTCTCACTTATCGAGTGGAAACGTCCTAATTTATGGTTGTAAAATATTAGTCCTTATGACCCGGGACAACATTGTGACTCTATATGCTAGCATTGCACTTTGACTTGTTTACCGACTCATATGGGTTCATCAGATGGCAAGGTTGGATGTAATGCCCGGTTACTCGTACAAATGATAATAATCCGTTTATATCATTTAATATGTAGTTATTTAGCTCATTATGTTTTACATGTTGATTGAGGTATTGATATTAAGATTGAATATGACTTTTAGATTGTCCATGGTGTATTGAGAATGAATATGTGTTTAAATAGTGATAGTAAGATGTGTAGGTAGAATTAGTGTAATGAAGTTGGTAGGAAATGAGATGAAAATATGGTAGTTCTTAGGAGTTTTAGCATAATCATTTGAATATTGATCCAAATTGTGTGAGGCCATAATCATTAAAAAGCTAAGATACAATGCTACAACTTTCATGCTTTGAGTTTTGTCCAAATCATTGTGAAAGATAAGCCAAAAGTGCCCCGAAGTGTGTCGTGTATACCGTCATTCCCTCACTGACATATGTTAGGAGAATAAGCATAACTTTTTACCTGTAAATGACATAAAACCAGTTGGAGATTCAAGCCAAGACATAGGGCTACAACTTTCATGTTTACCACTTTTTCAAATTATGAAGGAAAGAGCTGTTTCTGGAGCGATCGTTGATGAAGCAGTGCATAGAGGCAGAACATGTGGCGCCCGAGCAGTAGAAAATGACTGCCCGAGCGTCGGTGCACGAAAATTTCATCTTATGGGCAGAATGTTTGGCACCCAAGTGGTAATATATTACCGCCCGAGCACCGGTGAGTATATTAAAGGATAAACTTCGAATTTCTAGCCATCTATATCAGTTCCTCAACTCCTTTAGCAGCAAGAACTCGAAGCAAATCATGAACCCTTCCTCCCAAAAGCTCTTTTCTTCTACTTCTTCATTATTTTGAGGTTAGAAGTTATTTCTCCATCACAAGAGCATCCAAGAGTCGTAAGTTTTCATCTCTTTTGGTTGTTATACATGTAGATGAGTAAATTTCACCTAGTATAGACATAGTAACTGAACTATTGATATATTTGACAGTATCGGAACGAGAAACATCATCTCAAACCAGTGTTCTTACGTTTGGACTGTAAGTTGGCATGTTCTTGAAGTAATACATGAGTGATATTATGATTTCAAATGCCTTCCATTGATTATTGCTCTATGTACATTGTTAGTATGGTTATTGATGAAAACATAGCACCATATTCCATTGTTATGTATTAAATATGAAAGGAACTCATAAATATTGAAGATGGGTGCTATGTCATGAACATGAACCTGAAAGGAAAAGGACTGATTTTACATTATATAGAGCTTGTTGATATCATGGGTGGTTTTAAGTCCACCAAACCTATTGGCCAATATATGTTCATGGGGCGTGGGGTTGCCAAAGGTTGCTCCCTGACGTTTAACACAGTAGTAGCTATATAATAAAGCAAGCACGGTAGTACAGGTCAACTAATGAGGCTCAAATACAAAAATGAACATGAATATATGCTATGATATGACATGGTTTAAAATTCATTGTTGTTCACGACTTGATATGTATGTTCCTTCTACGAATTTTTAATATATATAAGTGCCAACTTATTGAGTTTTATAAACTCATGTAGCTCATGTATTACAGGATCAGGTAATGAAGATACATATAATGCCGGTTTGCCAATGGATGTTTGTAACGTGCCTTACCTCGACAAGAACCTGGACGTCTTATTGTATAGCTTCCGCATATGTATTATAGTGGATTGTATGTCAGGGCAGGGTTTGAAAAACATTTCACGACGTTTATGATTATATGTATAACGATACAGTGTATGTTTGAGATATCTAGGATGATACAATGTATGTTTATATATGAGAATATGTTTATAAGTGTGTATATATGGTATTGCTTGAGTTTTTGGATTTTACAAAATGTAGGGACATCATGCCAAAAATTTTAAAAACCGTCAAAGTGATTCCCCTTGTTTGAATTGGTTCATAATGTAGATATAACATTCAAATCCTATTTTTATTATGGTAATCATGTCAAGTATAGAGTAAGGGTGTGACATTGGGTGTTCTGTCGAAACATATAGGAGTCTATGCATTGTAGTCGGGGATTCACCGCTTACCTTCGGGTATGGATATCCTATGTGATCTCATGTGTATGTAGTTTGAAATCTCTGATCAGAATGATGGTGGTAATTAAGAAATAAGTTTATTAGATTACACCATCGATGCAACGACGACATGATACATAGTATCGATTCTTTGACAACTATCGATATACCAATAGTTGTCGAATCGGTCAGGATATATGAGTTGAAGGGACCGTACTGTACGCTAACCATAATGGAATGGTTCTTGCAGGCACTATCATTTGATACCTAGGGAATCATGTAAGCGATGCTACTAGGCGTTTAACATGATTGGTTGGGTACTATCAGACTTGAGTTCTGACATTCTTATTATCAAGGAGTTGATAAGTAAGAATAGAGCAATTTGGGTATGTTCATATAAGGACACGTTTAGTCCTGAATTACATTGAGATGTGAACCCACTGCTAGTTGTATCAATGAACTATTGAGGGCCACACAAGTACTAGCTTTCTAGATCCCGTTGAGAAGGAAATTAGTTCAATGTGTTGAACGGCATATAAAGGAGTTTATAAGCACAAGGAAAATTAGAAGAATGACTTCTATATGAGAATGTAACTTTTAATTTGTGGAAGTGTTCCTAGGTTAAAAGTTGGCCAAATAAATATTGTATTTGAAAAATGTGATTTTCATAAACATTTTTATGGACTAAATTAAATTAATTCAAGAGTTGAATTAATTAAACACTAGTGGACCTAGTAGAGTCCAAATAATTAAAATAATTCAAGTGTTGAATTAATTAAATAACATTGAGTCTTGTAGAGCCCAAATAGAAATAATTATTTAACTAGTGAGCTTGAATAAATTCAAGTAAGATTTAATTGATATCAAATGTGTTTGAGATATTAAAATAATAGCCAATGGACTTTGTAATTGTTACAAACCCAAATAACATGCAATTGAGGTGAAAGGTTGGGAGTCAAAATTTTCAAATTAAAGGCTAGCATGCCTTTGGAATACACAACACTTTTTATACAACCAAGAAAAGACATTCCCTTCTCTCCCTCTCCTCCATGGCCGAAATTTGCTCCTAATTTTCTTCAAAAATTGCTTATTCATTTTGATGATTTGATAGCAAACTTCTCAAAGAACAATGCCTTACATTTTCTAGTGCAAATGTAAGATGGTTCTAGCTTGTTGGTGGTGGGCTTGATTTTGAGCAAGGAGTGCTCAAGGGAAGCTTGTAGAGTTGTTTACCCATTGAAGAGCTAAGTTGTTTATCATCTTAGTGGAGTCATCATCGATCTTTGATATTGATAGGTAAAACACTTATACACCCTATCTATGTTTGTGTTTTTGTATTTGCTGCATACTAGTGAGGGGTGCTTGGATTTGCTCTTGAAAATGATATTTTAAAACTTCCTTTGCGCATTCCGGGCACTCGTAAACGATTCCCTTTCAAGTGGTATCAGATCTTAGGTCACTTTTTGTGTAGCAAATACATGATATTATATTGAGAACTTATTTCTAACCGCATGAGAAATCGACACAACGAATCAAGGACCGATTTTTGGGGGTACTTCGGTGCATGGTTGCTGCCCATTTCGCGCAGAAAAAACCCCCCAACAAAATATTTTTTTTTGTTTTGGTTGAAATCCGGTGACGGAGCTCCTGCAACGACGATGACGGCTATGGTTTTCAAAAGTGTTTTGGAATATCAAAGTGTCATGGGCCTTAAGTTGTTGGACCATAAGATGATTGACATATTTTGTGAAATTTAAATGGGCCAAATTTTTTTTGTGAAAAATGTCTTTTTTGTTAGAGTAGGTGCCCGTCGAGCCAAGTGTTGGCTGAGTGTTCACAATGAAACTCTATGTATAAACAATCTTTATTTTAATAATATTTGAAATTATTATTTTGGACACATCTTTATCTGTATACCCATGCTAGTTGTATAGATAAAGCCCTTGAATATACAAATAGTAGAAAGAATATGAGATGCTCATATGATGAGTATCATGAAACTCATATTTGGAATACTGTATATTCTAAACAGTTCCTAGTCGATTCAGCCGCCGCTAAGAAGGATATAGACCGCTCGAGTTCGAGACTAGTATCTGCGATGTGAGTACCATGTTTCATTGGTATGGGACATTGTGATGTCCGAGCATGCAGATAGGTGCTCCTGGTAGAGTTCACTGAACAACCCTCCATAAAGGACTTTCCAAGTGGTTCTCACTTATCGAGTGGAAACGTGCTAGTTTATGGTTGTACACCATTAGTCTTTATGACCCGGGACAATATTGAGACTCTATGTGCTAGAATTACACTTTGACTTGTTTACCGACTCTCAAGGGGTCATCAGGTGGCAAGGTTGGGTGTTCTATCGAAACATATAGGAGTCGATGCATTGTAGTCGGGGATTCATCGCTTACCTTCGGGTATGGATATCCTATGTGTATGTAGTATGAAATCTCTGATCAGAGTATGGTGGTAATTATGAAATGGGTTTCATAGATTACACCATCAATGCAACTACGACATGACACATAGTATCAATTCATTGACAACTCTCGATATACCAATGGTTGTCGAATTGGTCGGTATATATGAGTTGAAGGGACCGTACTGTACGCTAACCATAATTGAATGGTTCTTGCAGGCACTATCATTTGATACCTAGGGAAACATGTAAGCGATGCTGCTAGGCGTTTAACATGGTTGGTTGGGTACTATCAGACTTGAGTTCTGACGTTCTTGTTATCAAGGAGTTGATAAGTAAGAATGGAGCAATTAGGGTATGCTCATATAAGGACATGTTTAGTCCGAATCACATGGAGATGTGAACCCGCGGCTAGTTGTATCAATGAACCATTGAGGGACCACAGAAGTACTAGCTTTGCAGATCCCGTTAAGAAGTAAAATAGTTCAATGTGTTGAACGGCTTATAAATGAGTTTATAAGCGTAAGGAAAAAATTAGAAGTATGACTTCTATGAGAGAAATATAACTTTTAATTTGTGGAAGTATTCCTAGATTAAAAGTAGGCCAAGTGAATAATGTATTTGAAAATTATGATTTTCATAAACATTATTATGGACTAAATTAAATTAATTCAAGTGTTGAATTAATTAAACACTAGTGGGCCTAGTAGAGTCCAAATAATTAAATTAGTTCAAGTGTTGAATTAATTAAATAACATTGGGCCTTGTAGAGCCTAATTGAAAATAATTATTTAACTAGTGGACTTGAGTAAAATCAAGTAAAGTTTAATTGGGCTCAAATATGTTTGAGACAATTAAATTAAAGTCCATGGGCCTTGTAATTGTTACAAGCCCACTCAAAAATGCATGCATGGGAGGTGAAGAGTTGGGATACAACTTTTTGAATAACCAAGGCATGGCATGCACATGATTAACTCAACTTTTTCAAGGACCAAGAAAAGTCTTCCAACCTCTTTCCCTCCCTCAAGTTGGCCGAAATTCCTCTCTTCATTTTCTCTCAATTTTTGTTCTTCAATTGTTGAAGATTTCCTACACTTCTCAAAGAAAAATCCTCATATTTTTCTAGTGCAAAATATGAGTGGATCTTCCTAGTTGGTGGTGGGCCTAATTTTTGAAGAAAAGGAGGAGAGCTTGTAGAAGGTCATTCTTTGAAGAGCCAAGTTGTTTACAACTTGGTTGGAGCCATTACATCAATCTTTGAGATTGATAGGTAAATATCTTAACACCCTATGAATGTCATTTTGTGTTTTGTATATGTTACACACTAGTACATGAGGTGCTCGAAAATTTTATGTTAGAAAATGTCATTTTCGAAAATTTTGTTGCTTCCGTTGCGAATTCGGGCACCATAAAATCGATCCTTTTCAAGTGGTATCATGAGCTAAGGGTACTAGTTTTTGTAGCATATACATGATATTATATTGAGGTCGATTTCTAACCGCATGAGATGATTTGTTGCAACGAATGCAAGGCCGAATTGGGGCGGGTTTTGGACAGCAAGTTGCTGCCCATTTCGGGCAGCATGGGCTGCCCGAGGGGCTGCCCGAAATGGGCAGCAAGGGCAGCCCGAGGGGATGCCCGAACAGCCCCTATCTTTTAAATAAAAAAAATTTTTTTGCATGTTGGCCGGAATCCAGCGACGGAGCTCCAGGCGACGGCGATGACGGCTAGGGTTTTCAAAAGGTGTTTTGAAATATCAAAGTGTCATGGGCCTTGAGTTGTTGGGCCATTAGATGTCTAACATATTTGTGAATTTAAATGGGCCAAAATGGTTTTGGTGAAAATGAATTTTTTTGGGCCCTTAAGTTTAAATTTACAAAAGTTGCAAATATTTTCTCATAAAATAAATAATTGAAGTTGGACTTTAATTATTTATAGTAAATTGTGATTTACAAGAAATTCGGTTATAAATAAATTAATTGAAAAGTAGAAAAAGGTGTTTGTATACTTTGTTAATTTAGTTTATAATCGTGGCGGTTAGTGATTGGATCAAGATATATAATATTGGATCAATTAATTATTATGATAATTAATTGATGGTGTATGATATGTGATATTATGCATGAAGGAAGATCAAAAGCCCAAGCCCAATTTGCTAGGTGTATGCTAGGATATTTTGTGTTGAATGATTGTAATAATTATCAAATTTCAAGTGGGCTTGGTTTATGACCCGTTCCCACCCCCATGAGATGTATCCCTATTTGCCATGGATATTTATTTGTAAATATTAGTATAGTGGATGATCAAGATTGGAAGATGGTGGCCATGATGATTATGAAGATCGAAGACATGTAAATATTGGAAGCTAATGTAATAGTTGCATTTGCATCCCATGCATTTCCCTAGGATTGGACCTAGGCCCGTGTTTAGCTCACACGGGCCATTAGTATTGGGACGATTGATCATCCTTGTTTGTTTACTGTTTATAATATATGCATGATATGTTATAAATAATGAGTATGTGCGTTATTATTATGATAATAGCAAAGTTGCATGAATCCGGCAAACATACGATCAAACATGGCGAGCTTTTAAATAAAAATAATGATGAGACCTTTCAAAATTAAAAAACCCTCATTTTGAATAAGATTCAAAATTAATATCAAGCCCGAAAAGGGGAATTATAAATTTGTTTATAATTTCATGTCTTCCATCGACAATGGGTGCATGATGGACGCTACCCGTACTCGGGGCTCGGCTCATATTATTGGGGGGGCCCTGGGTGCCGGAAAGCTGTAACATCCATTGACATGGTGATGTGAACTACAGTGGAACTCCCATGATTTCGGCTCATATTAGTGAGGAAACTCATGGCGATCGTCCATTAAGGTTCAACATCGATGGGTAAGGCTTGACACGTGAAGATGAACGACGTTATATTATTGGGTCCTAATCAAATGTGAGACAAAAGTTTACGTAGAGGGTTGCATGGAGATGCAATTGGAAACTACCTTTTAGGAATTGTGATTGGCTAATATTATTCAGGATCATAATTCGCTAATTGGACCTTACGTACCTACTGAGGAAAGGAGTTTCCCGTTTTCACTAGAGGGTAGTGAAAGATGTCAAAACAGTGGGAGTAAACATTTATAAAGTAAAAGTCCATACTTTATATCTTACTAAATATTTTAAAATAGTCATCAACATTTATCTGTTTTACTTTTCAGTACAAATTGACAATGTCTTCGATCCGCAATCCATTATCTGCAATACTCGAAAAACACATATTAACTGGACCTAATTACCTCACTTGGCTAAGAAACTTGAAAATCGTCTTGAATTCGGAAAGGATAGCATATACACTGAATAAGTCGCGCCCTGTTGAGGCTCCGACTGACTGCACTCCTGAGGAATTGCAGACTTACAAGGAATGGTGTGACCATGACTTGAAAGCCGAGTGTTATATGCAGGCTTCCATGAATGATGAGAAGTCGGTTCTTTATGTGGATTCTTCATCTGGAACGAAGACTGGTCCACCTGGGAAGGGAAAGAAACGTTCTTTCCAACGTCCCAAGAAGAACGTGCCCTTGAAGAGGCAAGCTCCGAATCCCGTTGTGGCAGCCACACCAGTAAAGGCTGACAAGACTGTTGATGTTTGTCATCACTGCAAGAAGCCTGGACATTGGAGGCGTAATTGCAGGGAATATCTTGCCCAGAAGAGTTCTGGAAACGGTATGTTCTATATTGAAGTAAACATTTCAATTAACTCTACTTCTTGGGTATTGGATACCGGTTGTGACTCACATCTCTGTAATGAGTTACAAGTGATGGGAAGAAGTAGAAGGCTTAGTGAAGGTGAGACCTTCTTGAGAATGGGCAATGGAGCAAGAGTTGCTGCCAAGGCCGTAGGAGATGTTTACTTATTGTTGAACAATGATTTTAAGTTAATTTTAAGATATGTTTTGTTTGTACCTGATTTGGTGAAAAACATTGTTTCCATTTCTATGCTAGATAAAGATGGATATTCTTGTTTATTTAGCAAAGGTGTTTGCAACATTTACAAGAATAAATGTTTAACTGGTACTGGAGAACTTGAAAACGATCTCTATAACTTAAAATTGAAAGATATTCCACTGAACAATGTCCAAGCAATAACAACAACAAACAAGAGAAAACAAGATACTCTAAATTCGGCACAATTATGGCATGCTCGATTAGGACATATTTCCCTAAGAAGGATGAACAAGTTAGTGGGAGTGGGCATGTTTGATATGTCTGATATTAATGCTCTCACGACTTGTGAATCCTGTCTGAAAGGAAAGATGACCAAAATTCCCTTTAAGGGCCATGTGGAGCGAGCCAAAGGGTTATTGGATTTGATCCATACCGATGTGTGCGGTCCGCTTAGCATCACCACTAAGCATGGACATGCCTACTTCATCACCTTTACCGATGACTTTTCGAGGTATGGGTATGTGTATTTGATGAAATACAAGTCTGAAGCCTTTGAAAGGTTCAAAGAATTCAGAAGTGAAGTAGAGAAACAGTTGGGACGAAGCATCAAGACACTTCGATCGGATCGAGGTGGTGAGTACTTGAGTGCCGAGTTCCAAGAGTATCTTAGGGAGAATGTGATTCTCTCGCAGTGGACTCCGCCCGCTACACCGCAGTTGAATGGTGTTTCAGAGCGTCGTAACCGGACTTTGATGGACATGGTTTGGTCTATGATGGGGTTCACGGAGTTGCCGCCATCCTTTTGGGGATATGCGCTTGAGACAGCGGCATTGTTGTTGAACAATGTCCATTCAAAGGCAGTTGACAAGACACCATATGAGATATGGATAGGTAAGCCACCCAAATATTCTTATCTTAGAATATGGGGGTGCCCTGCTTATGTGAAGCAGGTAGTGGGAGATAAATTGGATAGTCGATCCATTTTATGTTACTTTGTGGGATATCCAAAGAATTCTGTTGGATATTACTTCTATCATCTCCAAGAAACAAAGGTGTTTGTTTCTAGGAATGCAACCTTTTTGGAAAATGAATTTCTATTGGATAGAAAAGGGGAGATGATAGAACTCGAAGAGGTTCGAGAGACACCCACCATTATAGAACCCACACCCGAAGAGCCAAGAGAGGAGATACAAGCTCCTAGAAGATCCGAGAGAGTCTCGAGACCACCTATGAGGTATGGTCTGCTTCTTGAAGAGGGCCATGATGAACCTATCCATGGATGTGATCCAAGGACCTTCAAGGAAGCGTTATCTGATGCCGATTCATCCAAGTGGCTTGAAGCGATGGAATCTGAGATGAATTCCATGCATTCGAACCAAGTGTGGAATCTCGTGGATCCACCTGAGGGAATTGTTCCCATAGGGTGTAAATGGATTTACAAGAGGAAACTTGGGACGGATGGGAAGGTATTGACCTTCAAGGCGCGATTGGTGGCAAAAGGATATACTCAAAGACAAGGAGTTGACTTTGAGGAAACCTTTTCTCCAGTTGCAATGTTCAAGTCCATAAGGATATTGCTAGCCATAGCTGCATGGTATGACTATGAGATATGGCAGATGGATGTCAAGACAGCCTTTCTTAATGGGGATATTAAGGAAGAGATTTACATGTCTCAACCTGAAGGGTTTACATCTGTCGGAAATGAGCATATGGTATGCAAACTTCAAAGATCTATTTATGGTCTAAAGCAGGCATCTAGGAGTTGGAACCTCAGATTCGATAGAACAATCAAAGAGTTTGGTTTTGCTAAGAATCTTGAGGAACCCTGTGTGTATAAGAAGGTCAGTGGGAGTGCTGTGACATTCCTTGTGCTTTATGTTGATGAAATTCTACTCATTGGGAATGATGTAGGGATGTTACAATCAACTAAGATATGGGGTTAGCGAGTAAGTTCTCGATGCAGGACTTGGGTGAAGCATCTTTTGTATTGGGAATACAGATCTATAGAGATAGATAAAAAAGATTGCTTGGTCTCACCCAGTCCACATACATTGATACCATCGTGAAGCGGTTCTCGATGGATGAGTCCAAGAGAGGACATCTACCAATGTTTCATGGCGTGTCCCTATCCAAAGACTGATGCAGAGATAGCGGCGATGACAAGCATTCCTTATGCATCTGCGATTGGTAGCATCATGTATGAGATGATATCTACACGTCCTGACGTGGCTTTTGCACTAAGTGTAGTGAGTAGATATCAATCCAACCCTGGTCTTCCACACTGGAAAGCTGTGAAAGACATCCTCAAGTATTTGAGAAGGACCAATAAGTTGTTCTTGGTCTATGGGGGTGGAGAACTGAAATTATAAGGCTATACCGACTCTAGCTTCCAAAGCGATATCGATGACTCGAAGTCAACCTCTGGGTTCGTATTCATGCTCAATGGTGCTGCTGTCTCTTGGAAGTGTTCCAAGCAAGACAGTACTGCGGATTCCACCACTGAGACCGAATACATTGCTGCATCAGATGCAGCAAATGAGGCTGTTTGGATAAGAAATTTCGTCCAAGAGTTGGACGTCATTCCTAATGGAGTTGCTCCTGTCCCGGTGTTGTGTGACAACACTGGAGCCATTGCTCAAGCAAAGGAGCCGAGGTCTCATCAGAAGTCCAAACACGTATTGAGAAAGTACCACATCCTCAGAGAGATCGTGGAAAGAGGAGATGTCAAGATTGACAAAGTCGGCTCCGCAGATAATGTTGCTGATCCACTAACTAAGCCTTTACCTGGACCATTATTCGAGAAGCATCGCGAATCAATGGGTTTGAAGCATATGAGTAGTTGGCTCTAGTGCAAGTGGGAGATTGTTAGAGTAGGTGCCCGTCGAATCAAGTGTTGGCCGAGTGTTCACAATGAAACTCTATGTATAAACAATCTTTATTTTAATAATATTTGAAATTATTATTTTGGCACATCTTTATCTGTATACCCATGCTAGTTGCATAGATAAAACCCTCGAATATACAAATAGTAGAAAGAATATGAGATGCTCATATGATGAGTATCATGAAACTCATATTTGGAATACTGTATATTCTAAACAGTTCCTAGTCGATTCAGCCGCCGCTAAGAAGGATATAGGCCACTCGAGTTCGAGACTAGTATCTGCGATGTGAGTACCATGTTTCATTGGTAGGGGACATTGTGATGTCCGAGCATGCAGATAGGTGCTCCTGGTAGAGTGCACTGAACAACCCTCCATAAAGGACTTTCCAAGTGGTTCTCACTTATCGAGTGGAAACGTGCTAGTTTATGGTTGTACACCATTAGTCTTTATGACCCGGGACAATATTGAGACTCTATTTGCTAGAATTACACTTTGACTTGTTTACCGACTCTCAAGGGGTCATCATGTGGCAAGGTTGGGTGTTCTGTCGAAACATATAGGAATCGATGCATTGTAGTCGGGGATTCACCGCTTACCTTCGGGTATGGATATCCTATGTGTATGTAGTATGAAATCTCTGATCAGAGTATGGTGGTAATTATGAAATGGGTTTCATAGATTACACCATCGATGCAACTACGACATGACACATAGTATCGATTCATTGACAACTCTCGATATACCAATGGTTGTCGAATCGGTCGGGATATATGAGTTGAAGGGACCGTACTGTACGCTAACCATAATTGAATGGTTCTTGCAGGCACTATCATTTGATACCTAGGGAATCATGTAAGCGATGCTGCTAGGCGTTTAACATGGTTGGTTGGGTACTATCAGACTTGAGTTCTGACGTTCTTTTTATCAAGGAGTTGATAAGTAAGAATGGAGCAATTAGGGTATGCTCATATAAGGACATGTTTAGTCCGAATCACATGGAGATGTGAACCCGCGACTAGTTGTATCAATGAACCATTGAGGGCCACACAAGTACTAGCTTTCTAGATCCCGTTGAGAAGTAAAATAGTTCAATGTGTTGAACGGCTTATAAATGAGTTTATAAGCGTAAGGAAAAAATTAGAAGTATGACTTCTATGAGAGAAATATAACTTTTAATATGTGGAAGTATTCCTAGATTAAAAGTAGGCCAAGTGAATAATGTATTTGAAAATTGTGATTTTCATAAATATTATTATGGACTAAGTTAAATTAATTCAAGTGTTGAATTAATTAAACACTAGTGGGCCTAGTAGAGTCCAAATAATTAAATTAGTTCAAGTGTTGAATTAATTAAATAACATTGGGCCTTGTAGAGCCAAGGCATGCATGGGAGGTGAAAAGTTCAAGTAATTAAATTAGTTCAAGTATTCCATGAGCCTTGTAATTGTTACAAGCCCACTCAAAAATGCATGCATGGGAGGTGAAAAGTTGGGATACAACTTTTTGAATAACCAAGGCATGGCATGCACATGCTTAACTCAACTTTTTCAAGGACCAAGAAAAGTCTTCCAACCTCTTTCCCTCCCTCAAGTTGGCCGAAATTCCTCTCTTCATTTTCTCTCAATTTTTGTTCTTCAATTGTTGAAGATTTCCTACACTTCTCAAAGAAAAATCCCCATATTTTTCTAGTGCAAAATATGAGTGGATCTTTCTAGTTGGTGGTGGGCCTAATTTTTGAAGAAAATGAGGAGAGCTTGTAGAAGGTCATCCTTTGAAAAGCCAAGTTGTTTACAACTTGGTTGAAGCCATTACATTAATCTTTGAGATTGATAGGTAAATATCTTAACATCCTATGAATGTCATTTTGTGTTTTGTATATGTTACACACTAGTACATGATGTGCTCGAAAATTTTATGTTAGAAAATATCATTTTCGAAAATTTTGTTGCTTTTGTTGCGAATTCGGGCACCATAAAATCGATCCCTTTCATTTTTTGGATCCTTAAGTTTAAATCTACAAAATGTGTATATATTTTCTTATAAAATAAATAATTGAAGTTGGACTTTAATTATTTATAGTAAATTGTGATTTGCGAGAAATTCGATTATAAATAAATTAATTAAAAAGTGAACAAAGAGTTTGTTTACTTGTTTGATTTAATTTATAATCGTGGCGGTTAGTGATTGGATCAAGATATATAATATTGGATCAATCGATTATTGTGATAATTAATTGATGGTGTATGATATGTGATATTATGCATGAATGATGATCAAAAGCCCAAGCCCAATTTGCTAGGTGTATGCTATGATATTTTGTGTTGAATAATTGTAATAATTATCAATTTATAAGTGCGCTAGGTTTATAGTCCGCTCCCACCTCATGAGATTTATCCCTATTTTCCATGGATATTTATTTGTAAATATTAGTATGGTGGAAGATCAAGATTGAAAGATGGTGGACTTTGATGATTATGAAGATCGAAGACATGTAAATATTGAAAGCTTATGTAATTATGCATTTGCATCCCATGCATTCCTTAGGATTGGACTTAGGCCCAAGTTTGGCTCACACAGACCATTTGTGTTGGGGCGATTGATCATCCTTGTTAAGTTTACTGTTTATAAAATATGCATGGTATATTATAAATTGAAACGTCTACCGTTTTAAAAGTGCGGAAATAATTTTTTTTAAAAGCTTGAAATTATAAATTAACATTTAAAATAATCGTATTTATTTGCCAACAAGAATAATGCAGTTTAAAAATAACTAACGTCATCCAAAATCAACGTAAACATAAATGTAAACGTGTAAAAATCGTAATATCATCAACATATAAAAAAGTGTGACTCCTCTCAAAACACATGAATCAATATTTGAAAAAATAATGGTCCTCAGGTCGTGTCACCGCACATCTCGCCTGCCTACTCAGTCTTCGGCACCTCCGGTCCCCTGATCAAAATGCTCACCTGCATCACACACGTCTAGTGAGTATAAAGACTCAACACACTTGTACCAGTAATAACAAGTACATATACGTAGCACACAACAGTGAAAAATAGCATAATCAACATACATTTAATGAGCTTAAAAACATGAACATAAGCGTGTCGCGTAAAATCGTAACGTGTCAAAACATGTCTCATCATGTTATCATATCGTATGCGTAACTGTGACCTGTCAAAACATGGTAATAGCATGTATCATCGTATCAGCATATACGTGTTAAAAATCTTAATTTGAATTATGTTCATTAGCTGTGACTTTCGTATCATCATGTCAGTCGATGGATCCATCTAGGTGTAACCGCGGTACCGGGCGGCGGGGGACATCAGCGACACTCTCACCCGTCAACTGAACCCGGGACTATCATATCATGTCAATGGAAATACGATCGTCGGGCTCCCTCTGGGGCCTTCTCCCGTAAACGGGCTCCCTCTGAGGCTTTTTCCCCTCACGATATTTCCCATCATATCATCGTGTAATCGTGTTAGTCACAACTAAATCACTTCGTTCAAAACGTGTCATCATATTCATCACTTAATAAAAGCATGCATACACGTAATTTTTCCTTTAAATCAAGCATACACCGTATTTATCATAATTGCGTAAAAATCGTA